>NC_137817.1:55119596-55147096 GCF_963921795.1 Nannobrachium achirus | reverse complement strand
ATATACAATATATACAAGGAAGGGGCAGGTAACAGTAAGTCTAAACAATCAGTATGTACAGTATATACAAGGAAGGGGCAGGGAGGGTAGGGTAGGGTGAAAGCTCTGCTAACAAAGTTATTTTATCCCATCCAATAACAGCCTCTAGAGCCAAATCCAATTTGATAAGTTAAGTGTGAGACCGTAAAACGGACCCGCGGGTCCATTTCCACACTTAAATGGACAGGATTTCACTTTTTAACAGGGGTATACCACCACTGTGTGCCACAAGGACCCACAACTAGTGTTGATTTTGGCAGCAAATCGTCTTTTGAATAAAATGTAATTTAGTTTTAGTCATATTTTAGTCATCTAAAATGTTTTAGTTTTAGTCTAGTTTTAGTCGACTAAATGTATAGTTGATTTTGTCAATGAAAATGTATTTTGGCGGGCCTTGATTGTGAGTGTGTAAAACGTTGATTTTACTTTCTTGGTTTACCCGAGTGCAACCAAACATAAAATGACTTGTCTTTTAGTTCTACTGGATCTCTTCTCCACTAGTCCCCCCTTAACATTTTAGTCTAGTTTTTATTTGTTGACAAAATTGTCAATATATTTAGCCTTAGTTTTAGTCATCATAGCTTAGTTTTTATTTAGTTTCTATTTAGTTTTCGTCAGTGAAAAAAGGTAGTCGACAAACATTTTTGGACTAATGCATATCAAACTGAGAGTCCTTGAAATGAAAGGGGTTGAGAATATGACTGCTTTCTTATATTGGCTAGAAGATGATCAACGACTCAATTGATTCTAGGCTGGAGAATCCGGTCAAAGGATCATAATATGGGTGGGGGATGAAAATAATGTTAAACTGGAACTGCACTCTGTCAAGGTTGGGGCAGGGGCAACCACACTAACTAAGGACATTTCTCTATCTTCTCTTACAACAGTTTCACTTAGCAATTTCCTTTAAGTAAAATCCGTTTTTGTTTTATGTTTTGTCAATTATAGTTTTTGTAAATGTTTTCATTTTTTATTTCAATAACGCTCCATTCTCTCAAACATCACCATTGTACAAGGCACACAACAAACAAAAACAAGTTTAACCACTTTAAGCCTACTATGGGCTACAGTATTTGAAAATAGCAGATCCACAAGCTCTCAACCTGTCACGATGCAACGCGCTGAGAGCTTATAGATCTACTAGTTTCACTAAATCTTCATAAATCTTGCCACAGTGAATGTCATTTAGCGACAGTGTTATTAGACTATGTGTGTGCCTGTGTGTGTGAGACACAGTGACAGTGACAGAGGACATCCAGACTCTTGATTTGTTATGTGTCCCTTTGGGCTGGGTGTCCTGCAATAATATCTGTCCTCTCTCCCTCTGTCTCTATTATGTCTGTCTGTCTGTCTGTCTGTCTGCCTGCCTGCCTGCCTGCCTGCCTGCCTGCCTGCCTGCCTGCCTGCCTGTCTGTCTGTCTGTCTGTCTGTCTGTCTGTCTGTCTGTCTGTCTGTCTGTCTGTCTGTCTGCCTGCCTGCCTGCCTGCCTGCCTGCCTGTCTGAATCTAGATGTATGTCTGTCTGTCTCTCAGGTTGGTGTCTCTAAAGACACATCACCTGCACACACACATGCACGCACGCACGCACGCACGTGCGTGTAGCGCCCCCTAGCTGTAGAGGGGCAAAAGTGTGAATGAATGATCCACGACGCAGTGTGCCGCTTCAAAACACAAAGTGTACTGAGGCGGAAACAGCAGTGCGCGTCCTCTACAGCTCTGATCCAGACCAACACAATCGATAGCAGATCCCCCAAACACTGTAGTCAATCACAGAACTGTAGATCACTGTAGTGATGTAAAGCTTAATAAAGAAACATGTCAAACTGTTTCAAATGGACCCAAATTGTTTCCCAAATAACGAAAATAGCTTGATGTAGTTAGACCAAAATAAACACATTCAAATACAATACTCTTAACCAAAAGAATAGCATAAAAGACCGTTTTTGCAAGTTTCAATAAAATAATTAAATCAATAAATTTTCAGTCTACTACACACTCCCCTTCAAAACAGATGTCGTCCCCGACATGAGATATACAATATTTTAACATCATGCGTTCACTTTTCTTACAAGCAGTTTTTTTTTCTTTTCCCTTTTTTTTTTCTCACATCGTCTGGCTTAATCCAAAAGTCCACGAGCGAATGAAGGATACTCAGTTGTTTCAACAACAGTCCGGAGTATACGAAACGTGTATAAAGCATTCGGCTTGTTTCAAAGAGTGTGTGCATGTTGTAGTACTCGACTCATCGCAAAGTCCACGAGTGTAGGAATGTGTGTGTATGACACTCGACTTATCACAAAGTCCATGAGTGTGGTGTGTATATGTGTGTGGCACTCAGCTTCTCGCAAAGTTCATGAGTGTGGAGTGTGTGAAGGGGCAGAGGTCACTAGTACATGCACCCGCATGGTTTGTGTGTGTGTGTGTGAGGGGCGTAGGGGTATTGGGGCAAGGGGCTGGGGCAAGGGGCAGTCTTCATTCAGTACCCGGGAATAGCAGGCTGGTAGCTGAAGGGCTGTTCAGGCTGGTAGTAGAAGGGCAGGGGCACTGGAGGGTACCAGTACATGATGTCGCTTGGAGGTCCAGCACTGTAACAGGCTGGGTGACCCAGCTGGTCATACGTGAAAACTCTCGGTGCTCGCCTCTCTCTTACTGGTCGCTGATAGTGCTGTGCTGCTTCACCGTTGTCACTTTGAGCAGGTGACGGTGGTGCTGACAGTCTTTCTTCCATGACAGGCTCCTCTTCAACTTGCCTCTCCTCTTGATCCAATCTCTCCTCTTCATTCAGCATATCTCCTAGATCCTGAGCCTCTTGCTGCTCTGGTATGTTCTGCTGCTGCTCTTCGGCCTCATTAACATCCTCTCTGTCTGTGTGCACAGGCTGCACCACAGGTAAAGGCTGCTCTAAGGGCCTGTAGTAGTATCCATAGTCGTCGTCATCACTCTCATCATCCTCTTGATTTGTCACTGCCTTGTCTTGTCTACTGGTCTGAGCTGGACTTTTTCTCCTTGCTTTGGCAGGTTGCAACTGGGTCTCAAGGGGCAAGTTGTCACATGGCAACAGAAGGTTGCGGTGTAGGATCCTACTTGCTCTCCCTTTACCTTGCTCTGGCAGTACTTCATATATGGGCATGTCTTTTCCCACCTGACGGATGACTTTGTGGATACAATCTTCCCAGTGGTTCCGCAGTTTCCCTGTTCCTCCTCTGGGTGTCATATTCCTAACGAGGACTCTGTCACCCTCGTGCAACACAGAACTCCTCACTTTGTTATCATAGTTCCGCTTGTTCCTTTCTGCACTTTTCTTCGCATTTCCTGCTGTAATGTCATATGCCTCTTGCATCTGTGCTTTCCATTTTCTCATGTATTCTTTGTGGTCAGCAGTACCTGTCTCAGGGGTCAAGCCGAACAGCAAGTCAACAGGCAATCTTGGGGATCTCCCAAACAGGAGATAGAAAGGGGAGAAGCCTGTAACTTCACTCCGTGTGCAGTTGTAAGCAAACATGAGTTTGTTCAGTGACTCTTTCCAGTTGGACTTCTGTCTCTCCGTGAGAGTCTTCAGCATTTGCAGGAGTGTCCTGTTCATCCTCTCAACCTGCCCGTTTCCTTCTGGATGATACGGAGTTGTTCTCGAGCCCATCACTCCACAGTTCTTCTTTAGCTGTGCAAACAACTGATTTTCAAACTCGCCACCCATGTCATGGTGGAGACGCTGGGGAAAACCCCATTTAAGGGCATAATCGTTGAAGATCTTGTCAGCAACACACTTGGCAGATTTGGTTGTTGTGGCATATGCTTGGGCGAAGCGGGTGTAGTGATCGACTATCACCAGAATGTACTCATAGCCACCTGCACACTTGTCTAAATGCAGAAAGTCGATGGATACTAGTTCAAATGGCTGTGTTGTGACAATGGAGACGAGAGGGGCTCTTGTTTCTCTACAGGGCTTTTTCTGTTTAAGACATGCACTGCATCTGGACATGTAGATCTCTACCTCTCGCTGCAGATGTGGCCAGAAGAAACGGTCTCGCACAAGTGACGTTGTACGATCCACACCTTGATGCCCCATGTCGTCATGGAGTTGTCTCAGGACTGTTGTCTTGTACTTTTCTGGGAGGACAAGTTGTGTTCTGGTGACAGTCTTTCGGTGCAGTATGGCATCTCCATCCAAACTGAGTTTGTCCCACTCTCTGAGTAGACGTTTGCTCTGTGCACTGAATGATTTGAGCTGTTGTCCGACAGGTCTTTGATCTGATTGTTTGCAGGCTATTACAGGGCCAATATTCGGGTCTTCTTTTTGTGCTTGACTGATTTCTGCTCTTGAGAAAGGTGCAGGTGTCCCCTCATCAGGTCCTGCACACCCTAGTGCCATCATGCACCATACAGGGTCAGAGTCTGTTGGTCCTACGGCTTGCACTGTGGCATGTACCGAGAGGGAGGACATTTCCTCTGTACAGTTCTCCATCATCTCCTCGATGTCACAGGGCATCCTCGACAGGGCATCAGCGTCACCATTCTCTCTTCCTGGGCGGTACTTGATGGTCAGATGGAAATCTGCTAGTTCAGCAACCCACCTACTCCCTGTGGCGTTCAGCTTAGCTGTGGACAACACGTAGGTAAGTGGATTGTTGTCGGTGTACACAGTGCAGGAGGAATTCATCAGGTAGTCTCTAAAGCGGTCAGTCACCGCCCACTTCAAGGCCAGGAACTCTAGTTTCCCGGAGTGAAGGTGGTAATTCTTCTCCGCCTTGGTCAGTGTACGAGATGCATACGCGATTACACGTAGCTTTCCCTCCTGTTCTTGATACAATACTGCACCTAGACCCTGGTTTGAAGCGTCTGTGTGCAATATGAATGACTTGTTGAAGTCTGGGAACCCGAGGATGGGAGGCTCAACCAGATAATCAATCAATCTCTCCAGTATCCGCTGGTGGTCATCAGTCCAAGTGATCGGCTTATTTGAAGGCGTTCCTCTGTTCTTTCCCTTTCCTCTTGCTGTCCTTGTGTTGCTGTACTTGTGTCTATCTGCTCCCGGTTCCGCTTCAAGCAGGGCGTACAGGGGTCCAGCAATACGTGAGAAGTCCTTTATGTACTGGCGGTAATAACTGAGAAGGCCCATTACTGCTCTGCACTCACCCACAGTCTTTGGTCTCTTCTCCTTTAAGGCCCTCACAGCCAGCGTATCAGCAGGGTCCATCTTACTGCCATCAGCGGACACGATCCGGCCCAGGTAGCGGACCTCGCGTCTGAATACCTCACATTTGCTGGGCTTCAGCTTGATGCCGTGTTGCCTGAGTCGCTGCAGCACTGTCCTCACATCTTCCACATGGTCCTGGAAGGATCTACTAAAGACCAGGGTGTCATCTAAGTATGGAATGCAGATTTCATCCCTCAGTCCCTCCAAACATTCCTCCATGCAACGCTGGAAGGCCGCTGGAGCGTTCATCAGGCCGAATGGAATTCTGATCCATTCATAAAGACCCCAGGGAGTCACGAAAGCTGTCACAGGTCTGCTCTCCTTGGCCATAAAGCCCTGATGATACGCCTTCTGCTGATCCAACAGAGAGAAGTAGGAGTTTCCTCCTAAACCATCCATGATGTCTTGCACTCTGGGAATAGGCTGTCGGTCAGGGAGAGTTTTCTTGTTTACTTCACGGAAGTCAATACACAGTCGTAGACTCCCGTCTTTCTTACGAACACAGACGACCGGTGATGCATATGGTGAATTGGACTTCTGGACCCAGCCCTGTGCGATGAGGTCATGTAAGTAGTCTTTCATTTCTCTGTACAGTGGCTTGGGCACAGAGAGGTAGGTTCTCGCCACAGGTTCAGTGTCCTTCAAAGAAATGCTGAGTTGCAGCTTTTCAATGCATCCAATATCATCATCAGTTTTTGCAAAGGAGGCACACTCCTCTCTCAACATCTGGTGAACTATTCCTCTGTCAGACTCGCTGAGGTGGCTCAGACTGACAGGCGGGTCCCATAGTTCAGCTGCTCTGTTCTCTTCAACCCGGATGTGACTCATACTGGCTGGAGGTGGAGGGCGGGACCCCTCTAGGATGGAAGCGGGGTACAGAGTTTGAATATTTTGGACAGTTCCAATCACAGTTCTTCCTGCTAACACTATGTCATGAGCTGTGGGGTTCTGCACACTTACAGTGATAGTGGGCCTGCTGTCTTTACTCACGTTGACGACAGTGTCACAGATTTCAAGTCCCTCTGTCCAGCGGGGGTTGACATCGGGCTCAAAGATCAGTGTGGTGTCTTCATACGGGGAATGCATCTGTACATGACACTCAACTTTGACAGACATGTGTTTAGGAATGTTGACCCGCTCCTTCTTTGTCTTAACAGCATATTCACTTCTCTGTTCAACGCTCACCTGCTGTACAAAGGCTTGGGCTTGCTCTGGTTCAAGGTTGGGGAATACTGTTCTTACTGTATGACTCAGGCGTTCTCTGTCAGTGACATTGGACTGTTTCAATTCACTGTCTATAATTAGCTCAATAACATTGGACCCAATGATTGGTCGGCCAAGCTTGTCACCCTTCATTACAAGAGTGGGGACTTTAACGGAAGTGGTGGGGGCTCCCCCTGAAGCTAAGCTAAAGGTTACCTCAACCCAACCCACATATGGCATGTTCTCCCCATTGGCTGCTACAATATCTAAAGGGCCCGCTTTGTCCAATATTTCCGAGATGTCTCTTAGTCTTGTGTCTGGTAGGTGCTCTTCTTTCCATAGCTCGTCAATGATTGTCACTTGAGAACCTGAGTCCCACAACGCCTGAACCCCTTGGCCTTGGATGTGACAGTCAATTAGACACTTCTTGCCCACAAGTGGAGCTACTTGAGCCTGTCTCTCTCTTCGGGGGGCAGTGTTCACAGTCATACATGAGGGGGGTGAACAATGTTCTCTGTGCACAGTCCAATTGCTGACTTGGCAGGGCTTAGAACAGTAGAGGGCTTTCTACCTGAGTTCGAATCTCAGCAGTGCCTCCAAAATGTAGCACCCCCTAGCTGTAGAGGGGCAAAAGTGTGAATGAATGATCCACGACGCAGTGTGCCGCTTCAAAACACAAAGTGTACTGAGGCGGAAACAGCAGTGCGCGTCCTCTACAGCTCTGATCCAGACCAACACAATCGATAGCAGATCCCCCAAACACTGTAGTCAATCACAGAACTGTAGATCACTGTAGTGATGTAAAGCTTAATAAAGAAACATGTCAAACTGTTTCAAATGGACCCAAATTGTTTCCCAAATAACGAAAATAGCTTGATGTAGTTAGACCAAAATAAACACATTCAAATACAATACTCTTAACCAAAAGAATAGCATAAAAGACCGTTTTTGCAAGTTTCAATAAAATAATTAAATCAATAAATTTTCAGTCTACTACACGCGCACGCGCGCACGCACGCACGCACGCACGCACGCACGCACAGTCACAATGTCATTTGGATGTCAGCAGACAGAGATGTGTCTGGAGAGTCCTTTGCCTCTGGTGACACAATGCGTGTGTGTGTGTGTGTGTGTGTGTGTGTGTGTGTGTGTGTGTGTGTGTGTTCATTCAGCTGGGAAAGCGGCGAGGGAAACTTTTCTCCCTAATTGGATGAGCCAGGAGAGAGAGAGAGAGAGAGAGAGAGAGAGAGAGAGAGAGAGAGAGAGAGAGAGAGACAGACAGACAGACAGACAGACAGACAGACAGACAGACAGACAGACAGACAGACAGACAGACAGACAGACAGACAGACAGACAGACAGAGACAGAGAGAGAAACAGAGAGAGTTTTAGTGAGAACAGCCAAGACTATGTTTGATATTGTTTTCTGCTATTATTCATTTTCAGTTTTACTGCACTTTGATGCTTTGGCAATACTGTAATTGTTACATTCTTGCCGATAAAGCTATTTGAATTGAGTTGAATTGAAGTGAATTGACAGAGACACAGAGAGAGAGGAAGTGCAGGCAGAGATAATGGGGGAGAGACAAACAGTGAGATGTTGGGTCATGAATTCAGACATTGTGTGTTGTCCAGCGCTACACAGCCTGTGTTCTTGTGTCCACAGCTACATGAAAGCTATACAGTCCCTGAGCTGGAAGTCCTCACGGAGGCAGCGCTAATTGCGGTGAAGTTCAAACTGCAATTTATTGACCTTTTGTTTGTAAATGGTGGATTTATATAGCGCCTTTATCCAAGGCGCTTTACAGTGAAGCGCGGAAGCGGGGGGGTTGAACCCGGGGACCAACGCACAAATCGTCGTGCCAATATAGGGCTGAGCCCGATGGGAAGGGCTGTTGTGGGCTGGTTCATGGCTGTACTAACTGTGGGGGCTACAATCACCCCCCCCCCCCCCCCCCCCCCGATCTTTGGAGCGCTTCACACTTCACGCCGCTCACGACGTCCCTCATGTCCCTCACACAAGGATATCACGCTCCTCATCCTGCCGACAACGCCAGATTGTAGTGATGCGCGAAAGCGGGTATTGAACCCGGGACTCCCACTCGCCAGACCAGCCCTGCCAATCGGGCACGACTGGTTGTGCGTTGGTCTGGCGAGTGGGAGTCCCGGGTTCAATCCCCGCTTCCGCGCATCACTGCACATAAATTGTGGATTACATTCACCCCATTCACACACGTTCATACACCGATGGCGGAGGAAACCATGCAAGGCACCAACCTGCTCACCGGGATCGAACTGGGAACCTGGGCCACTGCCGCCCCTGAGAAGCAAGATGCTTTATTTTTCAAGCTACTCCCAGCTCACAACGTGTCGCGTTGCTTGTAGATCTGCTATTATCTGCGAGGATATTTAATGTGGAGTGAAAACAGCAAAAGCCACTAAGTACAGAGCCCTGAGGGACTCAACAACAATTTACAATTCAGGCATTTAGTTGCTCTTAATCCAGAGAGACTGCAATAAGCAAGGACAGCACATGGTAATCTATCTATAAATGCGACAAATCTCTGTCTGTTTGTTTGTTTGTTTGTTTGTTTGTAATCCGCGTATCTCGAGAACCGTTCGTCCCACCGGCTTCAGATTCGGCACGCGCGTTCCCCGCCGCCGCGCGGAGTGCAGTGCCGGGCCTCGACCCGACCCGACTCGCGGTTTTCCGAAACCGGCGCGAAACGTTCGGAATCTCCTTATGCGGAGCTGATTGTTGACATCAGGCTGTTCCGGAGGAAATCGGCGCAAGCGCTGAGTCATTGTGACATCACTTCATAAAAGGCTCTGACATCACGTACGCCACATGAGTCAACACAAAATCTCTGTGAATGTGTATGTATGTATGTAATCCGCGTATCTCGAGAACCCTTCTTCCCACCGGCACGCGCGTTCTCCAGATATGGGCATAAAGTCTGACATCAGAGTTTTCCGCAACCGGTACTGTGTGTGCAGAGATCTTCATATATGGGCATAAGTGGACAAAGGCAAACAGATGGTCAAAACGGGTCCTATGACAACAGGTATATTGGGGTTTGCATTAAAGGCTGGGGCATTCATGGGGTTTGCATTAAAGGGTGGGGCATTCATTCCCTATTTCAAATTCGGCACGTGCGTTCCCCACCGCAGCAGGTAGTGCAGTGCTCGGCCTCGACCCGACCCGATACACGATTTTCTGGAACCAGCACGAAAGGTTCGGATTCTGATGTCTGACATCAGGATTTTCTGGAACTGGCACTGTGTCTGCATAGATCTCCATATATGGGCATAAAATGGATGCAGACAGACAAATACAGATATCTCCATATATGGGCATAAATGGACACAGGCAAACAGATGGTCAAAGATCTCCATATATGGGCATAAAGTGGACGCAGACAGACAGATACAGATATCTCCATATATGGGCATAAATGGACACAGGCAAACAGATGGTCAAAACGGGTCCTATGACAACAGGTATAATGGGGTTTGCATTAAGTTTGTCTCCTCCTCCATCTGTTTGTCTGTGTCCCTTTATTCCCATTATGGAGATCTCTGTATCTGTCTGTGCCTCCGACTGTGTTGCAGACACAGTGCCGGTTCCCCCTTTAATGCAAACCCCATTATACCTGTTGTCATAGGACCCGTTTTGACCATCTGTTTGAAAAAGCGACAGAAATCTCATATATGGGCATAAAATGGACGCAGATAAACATATATCTCCATATATGGCATATATGGGCATACAATGGATGCAGAATCACAAAGATCTCCATATACGGGCATAAAAGGGACACAGACAGACAGATACAGAGATCTCCATATATGGGCATAAAATGGACGCAGATAGACAGATATCTCCATATATGGGCATATATGGGCATAAAATGGACCCAGAACTATAACTGCAGTGATCTCCATATATGGACATAAAATGGACACCGACAGACAGACAGATACAGATATCTCCATATATGGGCATAAATGGACACAGGCAGACAAATGGTCAAAACGGGTCCTATGAAAACAGGTATAATGGGGTTTGCATTAAAGGGCGGGGCATTCATTCCCTATTTACATTGTTCCGAGTTGGCCAGGTCGCCGACTAGACGCTGGGCCGCCCGACTTCTAGTACATCAAATGCATAGAAGTAGTAAACTAAAAACGTATAGGTAGCCTAAAAAAAAGAACCTATTGAATAAAATAATTAAAATCAAAACATCAATAGTCTAGTCTGTACATCGAAGCTATAAACACTGTTGCTTCGATCTACGATAGGATGCCAAATCGAATCTAATTTCTATCTAAATTACATTTTTGCCTTGGCATAAGCCTGTATGTTCATCGAGGGTGGGCAAGTGCTGAGGCGCTACGGTGAAGTCTGAAGAGTTGAATTTTCAGACTACGGTGGAAGCCATAGGGAGTGAGTCTGCAGTTCTAATTACAATGGGGAGTTCATTCCACAGTTTGTTCATTCCACAGAATGTTAGAGAGGCAGGGGCTGACATTTTCTAAAAGGGCCTTTTGGTGAAAATATCGAAAATAGCAGACCTTCAACCTCACAATGCATCGCGCTTTTTGGTACTTGATACCACAATGAAATAACTACTATAGGGATGTGGCGTATGGCATGGATTTCTACACAGAGAGGGCAATTTGTTCGACATAAAATGCTGCATTCAAGTTCAGGAGAGTGGCAATTCTCTTGAATGCTGCATGCCTTCAGGTACGGCATGGAAAGAGGGCATTTGCATTTCTTTCACCATAGTAAAAACTGCAATAATGGTCTGGAGAGGGCACCTTTTACTGATTGATAAAAGGGCAGGGGCTCAAGCCCCCTTTGATGTCTATGTGTGCACGTGCCTGCGGGTAAGCGTTTAAGTGGTTAAAAACAAGTGACAGATGTTCTGCAGGTGTAACGCATCCTGGAGAAGAACCAAAGATGTCTCTACACGAATCAATCCTAGTTTCACAGTTTCCCCCAAAGCTAGGACACCAGGATTAATGTGGTTTAATACGTTTTTAATTAAGTTGTTAAACGGTGATATTATCAAACATAAGATATCAACTATACCACACAGTCTACATCTCTGAATGAATTTAATGCAGTCTGACAAAAAACACATGCACCCCCCCAGGCAGTGGTGTAGCCTAAAGTAACTAAGTACATTTGGATTTTTGCACAAATCTGCAAATGGCAGCAAACCGATCCATTCCCATTGAAATGCATTGGCAGAATCCGCCCTCGTAGCAGTGTTGTTTTTGACAGCAAATTTTTATTTAGTTTTAGTCATAGTCTTTTGAATAAAATGTAATTTAGTTTTAGTCATAATTTAGTCACCTGAAAAGTTTTAGTCTTAGTCAAATTTTAGTCGACTAAATATAAGATAGGATTTTATGGCGACTAAATCTACAGTTGATTTAGTCAACTAAAATGTATTTTGGCAGGCCTTGATGGCATCGTAATGACTGATTTTACACTTGATTGCGTGCTGAAAATAGCCGAGCTATTTTCAGCATGCACCTGATATAAAACATAAACATAAAATGAGACTCTTCAGAACTATTCCCTCCCTAATGTTTTAGTCTAGTTTTTATTTTGTTGACGAAATTGTCAATATATTTAGTCTTAGTTTTAGTCATCACAGCTTAGTTTCTATTTCGTTTTTATTTCGTTTTTGTCAGTGAAAAATACGCAGTCGATAATAATTTTTCGTCATAGTTTTAG
Organism: Nannobrachium achirus; assembly: GCF_963921795.1. NCBI lineage: Eukaryota > Metazoa > Chordata > Actinopteri > Myctophiformes > Myctophidae > Nannobrachium > Nannobrachium achirus. The sequence continues at coordinate 55,134,909 of NC_137817.1, read as the reverse complement.
TCGACAAAATCAACACTGCCTCGTAGGTAGAATAAGAGTGCGGTGTGACCAATGACCAGTGACGCACCTGTCGCTGCACTTTCAGGACCCTCCCCGTACACACGACACGTATGCAATCCCCATCCCCTTTGCAGGAGCCAGGAACAGGAACCCAGGATGTCACAGGCAACAGGTGTGCTGTCTGGGTCAGTGTCAACTTCTGCCCGACCAGACCTCATTTGGGGAGAAAATAAGAGGGGAAAGAAAATCTAATCTAATCCGTGTTTCTGGTTGGCAACTTGGCATTACCGGTACTTGCTATAGGGGTGTAACGATATATTTTAACAGCGATGCAATACACATCACAATACATGGTTAACGATACCATACATGGACGATATTGGTTCATTCATGGTGAGACGATACGATTCGATTCAATGATTTAAGATTGATATAGTAACTATTTAGCAAAGAAATGAAATCTGTGTAAAACATGTACAATATCTAATATTATGGAAGAAACGCTGTGATTATCTAGCAAATACATGGACATTATATTTCAACACATATGGACAAACCCAACTTGACATGAACACAGAGATTACACACATTTAGCTATATGGAAAGGAAAGGTATTTAGACCCCTCTTTTTCATTTTCCTTCTTAAAATTGCAAAATACATGAAGGCACAAATACTTTAGTAGTTTCCATATGCATTGCAAAACGAGTCGATACCGATTATCGCATTTTAAAACGACACCATACGATACAAATCCAAAAAGGTACGATATTATGCTTTTGCAAACGATATAGTAGATCATTGCAAATTAATTACTATATCAGTTACTCTATCGTTACACCCCTATTCATTGTCCATATAGGAAGGAAATGACCAGTGGGGGATCAGAGATGGAGTGGTGGAGAGCATTGGGACCTTATGGGGCAGAAAGCAGCCTGATTCAGCAGTCTACAGAATGGCTCAGAGATGCACACTGGGGAGGAGGAGGTGGGTGGGAAACGTTTTAGAACTTTAGTTTGAAGGGAGTTTGGCTGGGATGTACTTTGAAATGCGTTGCGTTGTGCTGATGCTGCACCCCACTGCTACTGCCGTGGGTTTATCGTTGCTGTCTGGCAGAAAACTTACATGTTTTAATTTATGTTTTTATTTTGTTTTGTTTTGTTTGTTTGTTTTTTGTAAATGAATGCCCTACTTTGTCACACTACATCCATCCATCCATCCATCCATCTTCAACCGCTTATCCGGAATCGGGTTGCGGGGGTAACAGTTCCAACTGAGACTTCCAGATTTCCTTACCCTGAGCAAGGGTTGAGCAAAACTAAATACATTTTTATTAAAAAATGTCAACTTGACAACTTTGACAACTAGATCTAAATGTGTTGTCAAAAGTAACACTGCATTTCAGTCACTAATAGAATGTGCACCTTCCTCTTCTACCCTAACCTCGTGTAGCCAGGCTTACTCATCTGCCAAGAGAAAAGTGGTTAGAAAGGTACAGTGGGACTGCCATGTGAATATCAGTGTTCCTGCAAACATATTGCCCGCCTGGGAAAAAATCCTTCGGTTGCGCTCACAACAAAAAATATACAAACATAACCTGGATGATTCTGACAAAGTTACACCTATTAAGGTTCAAGATTCAAGGTTCAAGGTTGCTTTATTGTTACGTCTTTTGTACAGGTACATAAGAGTAAAACTTGTTTTTGTTCGGCATCCTTGCAGACAATGCAGTGATATATATAAAATAAAGCAGAACAACAGAAAACAACACATCTAAAGATAAAATAATAAGTAATAATGACTTAGGAAAGAAAGAGAGTGCAAAAGCAAAAGAGTAAAGAGAATGAGAAAAACATCTCATCTGTACATGTGCATAAAGTTTGGTGTATTTTATACACCAACGGCATTTTTTCCCCGCAGTAGCTACTGTACTGTAACTTTTTGTAAACAACTTCACAGTGTGTGTGCAACAGGTCGGTATAATTAAAAACTTCACAGTATATATATTTATGTACAATAGGTGCAGATCAGTCTCACAGTATCTATTATGTACTGTAGGTGAGGCTCCCTTTGCCCTGGACCGTTCTCGTCTTTCACAGTTTGTTCATGTGCCTGATTGTTTGTGGAAAGAAGCTTTTCTATTAAGAGCGAGTTACTGTAAGAGCTACAAACAATTTTGGTTTGTTTTCACTGGGACTGGGGGATGTAAACAGACCTGCACCGTATGACGTAACTTCCCTTAAACGCAAGCACTCCCGCCAAAATCGAGCACTTTCCGATAAGACAACAACGCACAGCGCTGGTCTCGCCCAGGGTGCTTTCTACCCTGGATTTGAACCCAGATCTCCTGCCAAGCACGGACATTTTTCCCCCTTTGGGCTAATAGAGACCCATGCCCGCTTGCTGCGGGGGATGAATTGAATCTTGACCTTCAGGTCAAAATTTGGGTCAAACCAGAAACAGGATGGTGTCAAAGCTCAGGGTCCCACCTACACAGGATCTGAATGTCTCAATAGAAGAGCATAGAGAGTTATTAGTCGGGGATCCACATGCCCAAAAGCTCAAGGAATAGGGTTGAACCTGTGATGTTCTGCCGCACTTTTTATTTCAGTTTTATCTATTAGTTTGGTCATTAAGGTTCACAGAATGAGAGGCCTGCTCTGCCGGAAACATCGCGAAAGGAGCTGTGCTTTGGGTTTAAAAGTCTTATTTGGAGTAAATGAAGTCTCTTTAAGGGCCTCTCCATTGACTTAACATGGAGGAGCTTCACTTTGCGTGCACGACCAACGTGCGTTTTAAACAAATCGCGGACATTACCGATGCGGCCGCGACTGGAGCTACATACTGTAAGTATTAATACATTTACTGTAAATACAGTAAGATTGACGGTAAGCGCTGTCAATGGCGTCGTGTAGTAACCGGTTTTAATGACGGTGAGGATCGTCAAGGGCAGCAGAACAGTTAACAGCCCGAGTTTCCCGAGTTGGCAGCCATTTTGAAAAAAAGAAAAGAAAATGCCTAAATTGTATTAGGCATGATCGCAATCGCGAAATTGCATGTTTAGCCCCATAACAAACACATCTTTCAAAATGGCAGCCATGTTTGTTTGTTTTGTTTGACTTTGAAGGCTTCTATCTCATGAATGCCTGAACGGATTTCCAAGCAGATTTTTTTGTTTGAAAGCTGTGAAAAAGTACTACATATGGTGATCTAGGCATGGGCGTGCACGATCCGTGCACTAAAAATGTATCCGTGTACTAGAAATTTAGGAACGTGCCATCCTGGTACTTGGCGGCCATCTTGAAAAGGCAATGAATGAGTTTTTAACATACTCTACCATACAGATTGTACAAGTTATATTGTATTGACATACTCTACCATACCTATTGTATAAGTTATATTGTATTAACATACTCTACCATACAGATTGTATAAGTTATATTGTATTAAGATACTCTATACAGATTGTATAAGTTATATTGTATTGACATACTCTACCATACCTATTGTATAAGTTATATTGTATTGACATACTCTAACTTACAGATTGTATAAATTATATTGTATTAACATACTCTACCAAGCAGATTGTAAAAGTTATATTGTATTAACATACTCTATACAGATTGTATAAGTTATATTGCATTAACATACTCTACCATAACAATTGTATGAGTTATATTGTATTAACATACTCTACCATACAGATTGTACTGTATGCTTTCCACCGCTTTCCTCCTCGGTGGAAAGCATAGGTGGAAAGCCTCTGCTATTTCCACAGAGGAGGAACATTTTACTGATTTTTTCAACTTGGTCAAGTTTCTCTTTTTTTTTTATAAATCTGTATTCAAAAGTCGTGACATACAAGACAATACAAAACAGACGATACAGTACAGAACAACAAAAAACACAAAAGACAAGTTATCAATACATCAATACAGAAAAAATCCATCCAATGGAATTCCACCAAGGAGGAATGGATGAAAGAAGCGGCCAATCAGCGTTGATGTTAGGGCTTACTGACAGCACGTTCTTTCTTCTCATCTACTTGGATACAAGCTAAAACAAGGCTTTAAAATATGTTTTATGCAAGTTGCTAGCTGTCAATACATCACCCTTGACCCTATACTTCATCATCATTCATGACAAATGGCAAAAATTGACCTTTATGAACATGTTCTGTCTTTCACTGTCCACCTAAATGGAAAAAACTTTTAAATTATGAAAAGAAAGCGTGAGGCTTCTGAATCCTGTGAGATTAATAACTTTGTAGACCAACTGCGGCTCTATAGCACAGAGGAAGGAACTTTGTCTAGAGAATCAAGGTTGGTGGTTCAAGACCAGTGAAAATAATTTTCTGTCTTTCACTCTCTGTTTTGTCTTGTATGTCATGACTTTTGAATATTGATTTATTAAAAAAAAAAAACTTGACCAAGTTGAAAAAATCCACCAAATATTCCTCCTCTGAGGAAATGGCACAGTGAAGAAGCTTTCCACCTACAGTATGTTAATTTGTATTAACATACTCTACCATACAGATTGTATAAGTTATATTGTGTTAACATACTCTACCATACAGATTGTATAAGTTATATTGTATTAACATACTCTACCATACAGTATAAGTCACAAAATGCGTGTGGCCTTTTTCGATGCTTGATTTCTACATAGAGAGGGCAATTCTTTCAACATGAGATGCTGCATTCAAGTTTCAATAGAGTTTGGACAAGGCAATTCTCTTGAATGCTGCCTTCAGGTACGGCATGGAAAGAGGGCATTTGCATTTCTTTCACCATAGTAAAAACTAAATGGCACTTTTTACAGACAGATAAAAGGGCAAGGGCTCGAGCCCCCTTTGATGTCAGCATGTGCCTGCTCACAGCAGCACTAATATATTCCTATTATTATCAGTGCAGCAGGATGTTGCCTTGAGTTTTCCTCCCTTTCTCAAGACAGGCACGGCCATGCAATGAAACATCAAGGACAAACCAAATACAATGAAACCACTCAGTAAAATCCTCAGCCTTCGTTTAACTTGAGAGTGAACAAACGTGTAACAGCCTTGCATGTCCATTTGGTTACCTGTGCGACCGAAGGTCGCATATACTCTGAAGAACCGTGTCGCTTGAGTGTCCTTCCTTCCTTCCTTCCTTCCTTCCTTCCGTATCCTCGTGACCGTCCTTCCGTATCCTCTGTGATGTCAGTGTGATGTCAGCGAGTTGTGACATCACTTCCTGTACAGGGCGGCTACACGAAATGTGGATAACACTATATATGGAGATAGTCCAGTCCATCATGTCATATGGGACTACCGTCATAGAAAGTAGCCATTGTTAGGCCGGAGTCATTGGCTCTAAACATGGAGATGTGGATAACACTATATATGGAGATAGTCTAGTCCAATATGTCATATGGGACTACCGTCATAGACAGTAGCCATTGTTAATCCGGAGTCAATGGCTGTGTACAAAATCCCCACACACTCTGGCCAGGAGTGGGTGGGGTTAGACTGTTACACTGATCACTGCACTCAGTTGTGGGCGTGGTCTTGTAATTATCCAAAGTCAGAACACCTGTGGAGAGCCTACATAGGCTCAGGTGGCACAGCAGAACAAACATTTGGTCTGAAGGCTGCAGAACCCATGTCTCTTTGATGCGTTAATATGTAAGTTGTTTGTTAGACTGCATTGCTCATTGTGTTGTAGATCCTTTAATGTTTGTATATATATGAAGAGTAAAGTATCGTTCCTATGATGTTTGGGTTATTTGTTCTTATAGTGCAGTTTGGGTTATTGGGTGATCTGTTTATGCAATGTTTATGCCAAGTTTAGTATGTCCTAGTTTGTCCTAGTTAAGTTAAGTTTATGTCCTAAGTATGTCCTAAGTATGTCCTAAGTATATGTCCTAAGTATTTATGCCCAAGTTTTGTTAAGTTACTGATATTGTATTTCCTTTGTTTCTGTTTAGTCAAACCATCATCATCATCATCATCATCATCACCACCATAATGTCATGTTCCCCCATAAAGTACATGGACTCAATAAAACCCATTTTAACACCAATTCAATTCTGGTCCTGATGCTTTGGCCAGCATCCTGGTGTAGGAGTTGTTTAGAGTCATGAGCCATCCAGTCAACACATTTTACATGGTCCTTCGAGCCGGAAACTCCGCCACCAGGTATGGACCAGATTCAATCACCACCCCCCTATCAGTCACAGCCCTGGCCCCCAGCCTCCTTGCAGCTACAGCCATGGTCTCCAGCTCCCTGTCAGTCACAGCCATGGCCCCCAGTTCCCTGCCAACCACAGCCATGGCCCCCAGCCCCCTGCCAGCCGCAGCCTTGGCTCCCTGCAACCTCACAGCCGCAGCCATGGGCCCCAACCTCCCCGGAGCCTCAGCAGTGGCCTACAGCCTCCCCGGAGCCTCAGCAGTGGCCTACAGCCTCTCCGCAGCCTCAGCAGTGGCCTCCAGCCCCCTGTCAGCTTCAGCAGTGGCCCCCACCGCAGCTAAAGCAGTGGTCTCCAGCCCCCATGCAGCAGTGGCCCCCAGACTCTTCCCAACCATGGCCAACAGCCTCTGAGCTGCAGCAGTGGCCTCCAGCACCCCTTCCAGTGCTTCCACAGTCATACTCGGCCCACCAGCCAGCTTTCCAGCAGTACACCTTCCACCAGCCGGCTTCCCAGCAGTACACCTTCCACCAGCCGGCTTTCCAGCAGTACACCTTCCACCAGCCGGCTTCCCAGCAGTACACCTTCCACCAGCCGGCTTCCCAGCAGTACACCTTCCACCAGCCGGCTTCCCAGCAGTACACCTTCCACCAGCCGGCTTCCCAGCAGTACACCTTCCACCAGCCGGCTTCCCAGCAGTACACCGCTCCCCTGCCGGCCCCCCAGCCTTCCTACCGGCCGGCCCCCCAGCAGCAGCAGTCTTACCTGCCGGCCCCTCAGCAGCAGCACCATCCCTACCTGCCGGCCCCCCAGCCTTCCTACCCGCCGGCCCCCCAGCAGCAGCCCTACCTGCCGGCCCCCCAGCAGCAGCCCTACCTGCCGGCCCCCCAGCAGCAGTCCTACCCGCCGGCCCCCCAGCAGTACGCCTCCCACCAGCCGGCCTCCCAGCAGTCCTACCCGCCGGCCCCCCAGCAGTATGCGTCCCACCAGCCGGCCTCGCAGCAGTCCTACCCGCCGCCCCCCCAGCAGTATGCGTCCCACCAGCCGGCCTCCCAGCAGCCCTACCCGCCGGCCTCCCAGCAGCCAGTCTCCTACCTGCCGGCCACCCAGCAGTACGCCTCCCACCAGCTGGCCCCCCAGCAGTACCAGCTACCGCCCGGGTCGCCACAACTAGCACCAGAGCCCCCCTTCCAGGCGCCACCACCAGAGCCCCCCTTCCAGGCGCCACCACCAGAGCCCCCCTTCCAGGCGCCACCACCAGAGCCCCCCTTCCAGGCGCCACCACCAGCGCCCCCCTTCCAGGCGCCACCACCAAAGCCCCCTCTCCAGCCAGTGCCACCACCAAAGCCCCCCTTCCAGGCACCACCACCAGAGCCCCCCTTCCAGGCGCCACCACCAGAGCTCCCCTTCCAGGCGCCACCACCAAAGCCCCCTCTCCAGCCAGTGCTACCACCAGAGCCCCCCCACCAGGTGTTACCACCAGAGCCCCCCCACCAGGTGTTACCACCAGAGCCCCCCCACCAGCCAGTGCTACCACCAGAGCCCCCTCTCCAGCCAGTGCTACCACCAAAGCCCCCCCTCCAGGCGCCACCACCAGAGCCCCCCCACCAGGCGCTACCACCAAAGCCCCCTCTCCAGCCAGCGCCACCACCAGAGCCCCCCCTCCAGGCGCCACCACCTCAGAACCAGTATCCAAAACCACCTCTGTCGCCGCAGCGTGTCCGAACCCACCCAGCACCAGACCCATCCCTGAGACGAGCCCAGGCACACCCTGAACTGCCCCTGCCGGAGTCATGTTCCCCAGTTCCCCTCCAGGCTCCCCATCGACACAGGTTCCCTTGTTGGCCCTACCCGCCCGGTCGCCCTCCAGACCCCCTCCCCAAGAGTTCGAGGCCACCCGAGTGGCTCCACTGGTCGGGCCGACCACCTGACTTGTCCCACCCTTCCACCATCCTTCATGGGGTGGCTTTTGCCAGGTAATAGACAGCCCCAAAATTGATAAAGACAATGGATTTTGTTATTCATCAAATAATTATTTGATTGGGGTGGCTGTACAAAATCCCCACACACTCTGGCCAGGAGTGGGTGGGGTTAGACTGTTACACTGATCACTGCACTCAGTTGTGGGCGTGGTCTTGTAATTATCCAAAGTCAGAACACCTGTGGAGAGCCTACATAGGCTCAGGTGGCACAGCAGAACAAACATTTGGTCTGAAGGCTGCAGAACCCATGTCTCTTTGATGCGTTAATATGTAAGTTGTTTGTTAGACTGCATTGCTCATTGTGTTGTAGATCCTTTAATGTTTGTATATATATGAAGTGTAAAGTATCGTTCCTATGATGTTTGGGTTATTTGTTCTTATAGTGCAGTTTGGGTTATTGGGTGATCTGTTTATGCAATGTTTATGCCAAGTTTAGTATGTCCTAGTTTGTCCTAGTTAAGTTAAGTTTATGTCCTAAGTATGTCCTAAGTATGTCCTAAGTATATGTCCTAAGTATTTATGCCCAAGTTTTGTTAAGTTACTGATATTGTATTTCCTTTGTTTCTGTTTAGTCAAACCATCATCATCATCATCATCATCATCACCACCATAATGTCATGTTCCCCCATAAAGTACATGGAGTCAATAAAACCCATTTTAACACCAATTCAATTCTGGTCCTGATGCTTTGGCCAGCATCCTGGTGTAGGAGTTGTTTAGAGTCATGAGCCATCCAGTCAACACATTTTACAGGCTGACTGTCTGTACAGGAAGTGATGTCACATGACATACTTTTTATGCCCATATATGAGTCCTAACATGGAGATGTGGATAACACTATATATGGAGATAGTCCAATATGTCATATGGAACTACCGTCATAGACACAGCCATTGACTCCGGCCTAACAATGGCTACTGTCTATGACGGTAGTCCCATTATGACATGATGGACTGGACTATCTCCATATATAGTGTTCTCCACATTTCCATGTTTAGGCCCCATCGCTCACACCCTAGGTGGGATTGGCGATAGGGCCTTTCTGTGTGGAGTTTGCATGTTCTCCCCGTGTCTCCTAGGGTTGACACCCTCACAAAAACATGAACAAACTCCCCCCAGAATGATAACAACTAGAATCGTCAGAGAAACACTGTGGTTGGCCAGATAGTCAAGAATTGGCGCGACCTCGCCCTTTGGTCGCATGTCACCCTGAGGTGTCTTACTAGTTGCGACCGAAGGTCGCATATACTCTGAAGAACCGTGTCACTTGAGTGTCCTTCCTTCCTTCCGTATCCTCGTGACCGTCCTTCCGTATCCTCTGTGATGTCAGTGTGATGTCAGCGAGTTGTGACATCACTTCCTGTACAGGGCGGCTACACGAAATGTGGATAACACTATATATGGAGATAGTCCAGTCCATCATGTCATATGGGACTACCGTCATAGAAAATGACGGTAACAATGGCTACTGTCTATGACGGTAGTCCCATATGACATGATGGACTGGACTATCTTCATATATAGTGTTCTCCACATCTCCATGTTTAGGCCCTATCGCTCACACCCTAGGTGGGGTTGGCGATAGGGCCTTTCTGTGTGGAGTTTGCATGTTCTCCCCGTGTCTCCTAGGGTTGATACCCTCACAAAAACATGAACAAACTCCCCCCAGAATGATAACAACTAGAATCGTCAGAGAAACGCTGTGGTTGGCCAGATAAAGGGCGAGGTCGCGCTGAGGTCGCGCTGAGGTCGCATTCCACCCTCAGGTGTCTTACTAGTAATTATGATACTTTTATTATAATAAAAATAATTACTCTGTTCTTTCCGTTTGTGTATTTATTTATTATGAAGATGGAGCGCTGACTGGCATTTGAAAAGTCCTTGACATTAATAAAAATCACACCTAGTGTGAAGTGCTATTTATGAGTTTGTTTCATTGAGCGTCAGGCGAAGCTTTGGCCAATGTGCGCGTATACTTTTTGTTGCGCTTTGTGCCAAGATGTAGGCCAGATGTAGACATATAAGACCTTTTTAAAACCTCAAAAAGAAATAAAAGAAAAATACCAACTACTGCATCAAAAGCAAGCAATCAAACTACTGGTCAAACAATGGCCAAATTGTCAAATAATAAGGCTCCCTAAATCAGGAGATAAGCGACTGTCAGGTCGCATACACAAACTTTAGAAGGCAATGGTAGCCAATCAGGAGGGAATATGGGAAACGGGACAGATCCATGTTGATGACATGACTTTAGAGATACTGTGTATCGCTTTGCGTGATTTTAGGGCAAAAGAATCTGTAGGAGCAGTGTCCAAAAATGTGTTTTAAAAAAATCGGCCGGATGGTGGCGCTAGATGGGACAGATGCATTTTGATTACATGAGTTTGGCATGGTTCGGGGCAATGGGGACTGAGATATAAGTAGGGCAAAAGTGTGACACGTGACGTGTGACAGACAGACAGACTGACGGTGGAGGTTTTTATAGTAACTGCGACCTATATAAGAAAGGGGGAAAACTTGGTGAAAATAGCCGATCTACAAGCTCACAACGTCCCGCAACGCAAAACGAAACGTCACAGTAGACTCAAGAAATTGTTATTCTGCCATCAAGGTATCAGCAAAGCCCTTTGGCATAGAAAGCCTGTATATGAATGTTCAGTGGACTGACATGACCCTGACCACTGGCCAATCGGAAGATCGACAGTTTGATCCTGGGCTCCCCAGAGTCAGTGTCGAAGTGTCTTTGAGCAAGACACTGAACCCCTGATTATTATGTGCAGGTTGGTGCCTTGCATGGTTTCCTCCGTCATCGGTGTGTGAAATGTGTGTGTGTGAATGGGTGAACGTAATGCACACTGTAAAATGCCTTGGATAAAGGCGCTATATAAATGCACCATTAATTTATGTGTCTTGTCTGGGATTTAGTATCCCATGTCAGACCATAGAGTTATAATAAGAATAGAGAGGACACCGGATATCCCGCCCGTCCACTTGCATTGAGTTGCTCACCCAGCGCATGAAGCGTACTTCCGCGTTTGAGACGCCTCTGAAACGTGACGTAGTGGGGCTTCTATTTTGCTTCTGTAACGCGTTTTGCATCATAGTTTGTGAACATGGACGCGCTGGGGCTATAATTCATGAACGAGCACTTCCGGTATGAACGCACGTCAATACAAAGAAGCCTAGATGCGCGTTCATGATTAGAAACGATTAGAAGCCCCAACTGCAGTACCTCAAACGGCCACCATGTCCATTTTGCTTCAAAGCTCCCCCTCGGTCCTGGGGGCTTGTGTCAGACCCACTGGATTTTTCCAAGTCTCGTTCCTGGGCTTTTCTCATCTCAGCAGATATGTATACTTCCCCCGGAAACTGTCTTTATTTGACCAATCGCAACATGGGTTTCGTGCCCGGGGAATAATAAAATAGAACGAACAGTGTGGATTTTGCTGGGTTGTAACGTAAGTCTGTGGTTGGTCCCCGTTTTGTCTAACAAGGGCCGTGGTTGGTCAGTCCATGTGCCTGTCACCCGCCCCCCCCCCCCCTTGTTTTTTGGTGGGGGGGGGGGGCGGGGTCTTAAGGGCAGTCTTCAATGACTCGTAAGCAGTTGAGCAGCAGACGTTAGCTATCTATCCTTCTGGCTACTATGAGACCATACAGTATGTGATTTAATTTGACCATCATTATCATTCCAGTAAAGCCATTTGAATTCAAATCATTTCTGAGGGGAGAGAGAGAGAGGGAGAGGGAGAGGGAGGCGTGGAGCTGATAGATATGTCTCTGAAGTCTCTTTGGAGTGTGTGCGTGCGTGCGTGCATCTGTGCGTGCGTGCGTCTGTGCGTGCGTGCGTCTGTGCGTGCGTCGTGCCATCACAGACATAGCGCTGTATTAAACATTGATCACATGCTGATGTCTCTCCAGCTCCACTCACATTCTGCCCTGACCACAGATATACTGTCCATTATTAAAACAACAGAGAGAGAGAGAGAGAGAGAGAGAGAGAGTAGGAAAGAAATAATGAAAGACAGATAGACTATAGTGAAACTAGACATCCACATCCAAACACATGACAACACATAATATGCACTTAAGGATGGGTTTCCTCAGACGGGTGGCTGGTATCTCCCTTAGAGATAGGGTGAGAAGTTCAGTCACCCGAGAGAGACTTGGAGTAGAACCGCTGCTCCTCCACTTGGAAAGGAGTCAGCTTAGGTGGTTCGGGCATCTAGTACGGATGCCCCCCGCCCGAGCGCCTTCCTAGGAAGGTCCTCGATGCACGTCCCACTGGGAGGAGATCCTGTGGCAGACCAAAGACCAGATGGAGGGATTATATCTCCAAACTGGCTTGGGAACGCCTAGGTATACTCCCTGAGGGAGTGGAGGAAGTTGCTCAGGATAAGGAAATCTGGAGGTTTCAGTTGGAACTGTTATCCCCGCGACCCGATTCCTGATAAGCGGTTGAAGATGGATGGATGGCTGGGCAATATATCGAAAATGTATCGATATCGAGGTATCAACATGCACGGTATACATATCGACCAAGACAGCTTGAAATGAGGTATTGGTGTATCGTGTATGTGTCAAATAATAATTAACAGACACACTACGCATGCACGTAGCACATGTAACCAGGTGTGGTTATTTCAATAAAACCATTGTTGGAAAATGGAAATAATGCATTTAATTTCTTCATTCTATGTGTAATGTGCAGTGTGCATGCATGGATATGCTATTCACGATCTGGGTTAGGCAGGCAGTGGACCTAAAGCAGAAAAACATTAAAAACTATATAGGCCTAATGCAATTGTTTTGACTAATATCGTGAGTGATATCGATATCGGGGTATTCAACAATGTACACACACAAACGCACGCACGCACGCACGCACGCACGCACGCACGCACACACACACACACACACACACACACACACACACACACACACACAGAGCCTGAGGCAAGGGGATGTGATAGAATTCTTCAGATATTGCTTCTGATACATCTTCACCCTTCTGTCTTCTCTGGCCCTTTATTCTCTCTCTCTCTCTCTCTCTCTCTCTCTCTCTCTCTCTCTCCCTCTTTCTCTATCTATCTATCTATCTGTCTGTCTGTCTGTCTGTCTGTCTGTCTGTCTGTCTGTCTGTCTGTCTGTCTGTCTGTCTGTCTGTCTGTTGCTCCATTCATCTTTTCTCCCCATCATCCTCTCAGCCCCCTCCTCTCTCTCTCTCTCTCTCTCTCTCTCTCTCTCTCTCTCTCTCTCTCTCTCCCCTCCCTGAAGCTGCTGTATTTTGCTGTCTCATTGTCTGGCTGTCTTTATGTGTCTGTGTCAGTATATGAGCTTTGTGCGTGCGTGCGTGTGTGTGCGTGTGTGAAAATGAACCTGTGAGGGTTCAATCTCAGGGCTAAATGAGAGCTGAGGTTTTGGCTGTGTGCTGTCTGTCTGTCTGTCTGTCTGTCTGTCTGTCTGTCTGTCTGTCTGTCTGTCTGTCTGCCTGACGGGCCCTGTCCCAGTTTGTCCCCGTCTGACTGTCCCTCTGCCAGAATGTCCCTCTGCCTGTCCCCGCTGTCTGACTGTCACCGTCTTCTTCTTCTCTTTTTCTTTTCTCGTTTATTCAAAGACCTGTACACAGAGTTATACAGTTTCTGTCAGGTTTCGTTTTTTTACACATCACAAACAAACAAAGACAGGACGAACACATCCCCTCCCGTTTAGCATTTCCTGACTGCGTGTATGTCCCTGTCTGTGTAGTCCTGAGTAGCCAGACAACTAATCCACAATCTCTGAACGCTAAATAGAGTCTGGAACTACAGCTCCTGAAATCCCAGTAACGGAAGCTGGCATTAGATATTTTACATATAGAATTTATTACTTACTTATTACTTATTTCCATTTCTATTTCCATTTCTGCTAAGCAGCAAGCTATATATCTTCACTGTCAGGCAGAAACTGCTACTCGACCTCAGGGAGTGTAATTGTTTTTAAAATGATAAATACAAAGCAAACTGTTTTGGACATTCTTTTTTTATTGGCTGGGTTTGTAGCAGGCCCTTGTTTGTAGCTCCATCCCTACTGGTGATAGCAGGCGATAGTGGGAAAACGTCGCCCAAAAACATGAAAGTAACTCTTGTACGACAGGGGCGTACAAGAGTACGCCCCTGTCGTACAAGGGGGGGGGGGGGGGGGGGGGGGCAACATACTTTGGCAACATGAAAGCGCGCGTGCAAGACATCAGTCATGTTGCCATACCTTAGCTTTTTCTGAACTGATGCCACTGTTGGACGACATTGCGAAGAGAAAAGCCTGGTCAAGATAAGAGGCAGAGATCGTTCTAGGAGGTGGGGCTGCATTTTCCCGGAAGTTGTCTTTTTTTGTCCCTTGCAAACGTATTCCCCGCTGAAAGAAATCTGGTCTACGTCTCCTGCTCCGTCGGTTGTGCTTGCAATAAACAATATACAAACAAAAACATTGAGTCGGGCGATGTTTCACCTATTCAGAGCGAGTTAAGAGCTACAATCTATTTTTGTTTGTTCGCGGGGGAATGTAAACAGACCCGCATCACATGACGTAACGTCCGTCAATTAAACGCAGCACTTCCGCTGGAAATCTTGGAACCAAGCAGAAGTCATATCTTGCCCCACCCTGGCCACATTAGGCGATGTAAATGGCATGAATCTGCAGACACCGGAAGTGCTGGTTAACGGAAGTTACGTCATGTGTTGCAGTCTTACGGTGAAATTCTCCTGGTGGAAGTAGCACCGTTTCATGCCGTTTCAGCCTATGGTCGTAACCAGGCTTTTCTCTTTGCAGATGAGTAAGCCTGGCTACGCGAGGCTAATCTTGCCCAGGGTGGGATCTTCTAGGAACTTCTAGTATCTTACGTCACCTCATCTTTCAGCCTATGTGTCTGTCTGTCTGTCTGTCTGTCTGTCTGTCTGTCTGTCTGTCCTACCCATAACCGCCAGCCTGTGTGTGTGCGTGCATGTTTCTATCTGCCTCCTTCCTAGCGTCTGGTTGGCTGTGTGACTGACTGGCCCCTCCTCCTCTCTCCTCCGAGTGGATAAATAAACGAGACGTGGCTCTGAGTGGCTGAGGAGAGCGACAACAACACACCACCACCACCACGGCATCTTATCTGTGTGAGAGACTGATGCTGTCTGCCACACACTAT
>NC_137817.1:55107096-55117096 GCF_963921795.1 Nannobrachium achirus | reverse complement strand
GATGCATGCATGCATGTGCGATTTATTTATGCATAGCCTACTTGTGCAATGTGTGTTGTGTGCGTGCATGCGGTGATGTGCGCCTGTTTGTTTGAACGCGCCATTGTTTGCGCGTCATCGCCGCCGTTTCTCGCCAAAGAAATAAACAACGCAATGAAACGGAGACGGTTCGGTGCATGGCGTCACGCACGGCGCGCGAGACAAAACAAAGGGTGGGAGGTATTATTATATGGTGGTGGTGGTGGTGGTGGGGGTGGGGGGGGGGGGAGGTTTCAATCAGTAGCTACAGACTATATCGCGCACGGCCACGCATGCATGCATGGATGGATGGATGAGGACGCACGCAAACGGCTGATTGAGTGGCAGAAAGAAAGAAAGCACAAATTGGCTGCTAGGAGGGAGCGTCACAGAAAAAGTGAAATCAAAAAGAGCCGTGTATTTTCAATGAACTTGTCCATAACGATGTATATTTAGGCGAGTTGTCCCGGACAACAGGACAAGCCTTATTAATGCCATGCCCTGCATCATGGCATCTCTCCACTTCACACATCATAAAGGCTACTCTCTTCCTTCCACCCATCGATACACCGTCGCAGGGACGTGCAGAGAATGTTAGAGGGGCAGGGGCTGAAATATCTAAAAGGGCCTTCTTGTGAAAATATTGAAAATAACGCGTCGCAGTTGTGAGCTTGGAGGTCGGCTATTTTCACTACTTGCATTCGTGGTCTGGAGAGGGCACTGTTTTACAGAAAAGGGCAGGGGCTCAAGCCCCCTTTGATGTCTATGTGTGTACGTGCTTGCACCATCGTACAACGGTGTCGCTCGATTGCCAACCAACCGCCATACGACAGAAGCTTAAAAAATGAGGTCACGTTTACGAGGCTCTTCAGAACGTGCTGAGGAGGATGATGGAAGAAACGGGGGGATGATGAGAATGGAGGGGTGGAGGAGGAGAGAGAGGGGGTGGTGGGGGTATTTTGGTTGTCCAGCCATGCAGTTCCACACGCACAACAACTCACAGTCTATAGCTCTCTCGCTCTCTCTCTCTCTCTCTCTCTCTCTCTCTCTCTCTCAGTCTCTTCACAATAGACAAGAGATGGATGTTTTTGTTGTAGCTTGGATGGATCTTTTTCCCCATTATTTTTTGCGCTTGATTTCGTTCTGCAGAATAACTGTCTCTCTCTGGAATCTTGGACTCTTCTTAATTTTTGGTTGCTGCCGAATACTATTAGGCTATGATGAACTCTCGTATAACAATCTATGATAATGTCTCGTTGTTATTAGTGTGTGTGTGTGTGTGTGTGTGTGTGTGTGTGTGTGTGTGTGTGTGTGTGTGTGTGTGCGCGTGCGTGTGTCAGTGTGTGACTCATCATTGGTGGCTTTACAGCCTATTCTAGCCTAATGTTTGCAGACCTAGACTACTCTACCAAAGCTGGACCGATCCTCTTTGACCCTCATTAAAGAACCCCCCTTTTAGTTTAGGCTCACATAAAAGAGGGGCCTCGTCAATTAAAACACAATGAATGAATACCCATGCATCGAAACAGAAGTGAACACATCTCAAACACGTCAAACATGGAGAAAACGCGATGAGAATAGGAGGGGAAAAACACAACAAAAACAACCCCTCGGTCATATTTTAGCTGCCCCCCCCCAGAGGCGTCAATTGGGTATGGCAAGGTGCCTTGGTTACAGGGGGGGGGGGTTGTACTTCTTAAAATAAATTCAGCCTGTTGCTAAGGTACGCGCGTGCAAGACACCAGTCATGTTGCCATACCTTAGCTTTTGCCGAACTGACGCCACTGTGCCCCCCCCCCCCCCCCCCCCACCCCCTCCTCGAATGGATGGGGGGAGGGGTGCATGATGCCTTGGTTTGGCTTTAAACCATTAGCAATGCAAATGAGACAGGGCTTTTTTGCGACGGGGGCTCGGGCACCTGCTGTGTTGTCGAGCGCGTGCGTGCGCATGCTTCTTCTTCTCCTTCGTCTGGCCTGGAGAAGGGAGCGCGCCCCCTTCCCTCCCCTCCCCCTCTCTCCTTCTCCTCTCATTAGAATTATGTTCTATTTCTGAGGCGCGTGTGCGCGCGGCCGCGCGCGGGGCTTCGGGGGTGATGATAATACAGCACGAGGTCGATCTTCATTTCTAGTTTTCGTTCCACACACGCTCGCACACAGCGTGCGTCGTCGGCCGGCCGCGCACCACGAGGTTCCATGTCTGTCGCCTGCCGAGTGCCGACAATAACAGACGAGAAATGACACAGTGCTTTTATACCAGCTTATTGCGCCTTGTGGACCGGCCGCGTGGAGCAGTTTCACTGGGAACTGAATTCCGTCTTACCATTTGAGATATAATGTATCGTCGTTGTCGGGCAGAAACCTCGCATCTCCAAGTTTCAAATTTGTATTTTTTTTTCGCAAAGTAAAGCCCTGCTTCGCAATACAAGGCCGTTGCACAAAAGTAGTGAAAACAGCAGATCTACAAGCACACTTGCAGATCAGCTGTTTTCACAAGTTTAGATCATTTTTAAAATGATGAATACAAAACGAACGGTTTTGGACATACAAGGTTTTCACCCGACAACGACGATATATGATACTGCAATTCCGAAGACATAAAATCTTCAGATTCTGACGTCATCGACTGACAACCAGCTTTGCCAGGTGGTGATAATAGGCTATAATATCAACCGATCAATATGCACAATATAGCCTATGAAAGCTGGGAGCGACGGCGCGCAAACCGTGTTTTAATATTTTACACTCATTATATACCGTTGTTTCCTGTTGAGATTGGCACATTTCATCCAGGTTTTTTCATCTCACTCACGTCACTTTGTCTGCTGACCTCACTCAGTAACGAAATAAAAATAAAACAATTCACAGGAGGCAAGCAGTGATCACCACATGATGCAGTGCACTGCAATGTAGTTTCAAATGCACTACATTGCAGGTGCTTTTTGAGAGTGAAAAAATAAGGACCTGTGTGACATGTGTGATCTGGGGAGCTTGCCCCAGGAAATGTGCCAAGCTCAATCGAGAACAACGGTAGGCGATCTGCAAGCTCACAACAAGAAGGCATATTGTGTGAGCTTGTGGGTCGGCTATTTTCGGCAGGGGGGGGGGGGGGGGCTCCTCTTCCCTCACAGCAGCAGAAGGCTGGGTTGCATGGGACCCTTAGCATAACAAAGGCCCAAAGGGGGACAAAACGGGTTGGCCGAGAAAGAAAGAAAGAAAGAAAAAAGCGCGCAAGTCAGTGTCCTTGTCTCAGCCGGTCAGGCACGGCATGGGGACACTAGTGTGACTGACTGAGCGTCGGCGACGTGCACGCCATTGACTGCATGTGTGCGCCGCGCACGTGCGCCGCGCACGTGCGCGCGCGGCAGGCCGTCCGCGAAAATCAGATCGGATTAGAGGGGGAGAGAGAGAGAGGGGGGGGGGGGGGCGGGGGGAGGGGAGGGGGGTATTATTTACATCGTGGCTTTTTCAACAACCTCTAATACAAGGGGTCTTCAACCTTTTCAGGCCAAGGACCCCTTAGCTGAGAGGGAGATAAAGCGGGGACCCCCACTACTGCAAATTGTGTTGCAGATTTTCATCAATAGATTCAAAGGCTTGTTTGACAGCACTGGCATCACCACTTAAATCATCGATTCACTCTGTATTTGGTTTGCTCTTTTCTGACCCTCTACACCAAACCTATTTGCCAAAAATAGCAGATCTACAAGCTCTCAACGCCTCACAGTTCTCCTCAGAATACGGATGCGAGGGTTCAAATTCATTTAAAAGAATGATCCTATCACACAAAGATTTGGCGGCCCCACTGCAGTAACTCTGAGAACCCCCTACTAGGGGTCCCGGACCCCCTATTGAAGACCCCTGCTCTAATATGCACACACAAAAAAAACAAGAACATTCTTTGACAACTTAGCCTTACGTTCTCCGTGCTGCTGTTTTTCTTTTTTATTATTCACATGCACATCACAAGGTTGTTGTCTCGATCTCTTGAACATAACCGGCCGATTGTTTGCACGATCACAAAGAACATCTAGGATGCGATGCGGAGACTTTGAACGGCGATAACATCATCATCGCCACGGACAGATAGCGGCAGCAGCAGCAGCCATGCATATGGATCAAATATTTAACTGTCTTTACCCTCTACTCTCCTCTCCCTCCTCCATGCACCAACCAACCCCCTGAACCACGTCTGTTTGCAACGGAAAACAGGGTCATCCAATAGAATGGTGTGTGCGTGTGTGTGTGTGTGTGTGAGAGAAAGAGAGAGAGGGAGAGAGAGAGAGAGAGAGAGAGCACAAGCACATGATGAGCAGATAAAGGCTTGTCTGTGTCTGAAAGAGAAAGAAGGAGAGAGAAGAGAGAGAGAAAGAGGGGTGGATGAGAGGAGAGAGGGAAGCGCTGGTGGTGGTGGTGGATCGCAGCCTGATAAAGGGCCCTCTATGCTAGACTGAGAGCCTGGCTGTGTGTGTGAGTGAGTTTGGAGGTCTATAGAAAGGTCCCACGGCGAGGAGAGACATGGCCCTTTTTAGTCCGGAGGACTTGGCCTCTCCGAAGAGCCCTAATAGGCTCTCATAATGATGCTACTATATGAGGCATAGGAGAGCGGCGCGATGAACCTCTGAAGCCTTGTTTTGCAGGGGCCTTGTCTTGGAGCCGTGCCCGTCGGTTTGATGTCCGCTCGCTCGGATTGTTTGAGAGGAAAGTGCGTTTGTGTGCGTGTGCGTGTGCGTGTGTGTGTGTGTGTGTGTGTGTGTGAGTGTGTGTGTGTGTGTGTGTGTGTGTGTGTGTGTGTGTGTGTGTGTGTGTGTGTGTGTGTGTGTGTGTGTGTGTGTGTGTGTGTGGGATCTATCATTTTACTTTGGTGTCATGGCTGGAAAAGCAACATAGCCGGGGACCCACACAGGCCAACAAGCTCAAGGAATAGGGTTGAACCTGTGATGTCTTGCCGTACTTTTGATTTCTGTTTTATCTATTAAGTTTGGTCATTAAGGTCCACAGAATGAGAGGCCTGCTCTGCCGGAAACATTGCGAAAGGCCATTTGTATGTTCACTGTCCCATTGACTCCACTATAGAGGAAAAGAAAAATATTAGAAAATGAAAATAATCTGCTTTAAGTAGCATGTGAGGGGTCAAATTATGGGTTCTTCGTGATTCTGAATCCATTGCAAGCATTTGTTTGGCATGAAAAACATTCCTTGGGCAAAATGTGGGACCCCCAAAACTGAGAAAAGTGATGAGTCATCACTTGAAATAAGAGTGACGTATGGGTGTCTGGGTGTGTCTGTGTGTGTGCCCGTAGCCAATCACAGATGGGCAAAGGGTGACATCATAATATCGAGGCATATCCACCTGTTTCCGCGGGAGTTTACTGGAGATTATTTGGACCACACTTCCGGTTTAACAGCAGATATACAAGCCCACGTCGCGTCGCAGATGCAGCCCGTTGTGAGCTTGTAGATCACACTCGGCTGCGGCGCTGGAAGCTCGGTACAACGTCTGCGCAATGCACTATGGGGCGTTGGAAACCAGTGGATATAAGGGCCACGAGAGGGGCTGTCTGGCCCCGTAGCCAATCAAAAGGGCCTATAAACGGGCCAATCTCCATGATTGTGATCATAATATCTTACTATAAAACGGGAGGAGCGGGCACAAACCTCTAGTATATACTATAAATCATATACTTTGTTGACCAGGGTCCCTCAAAGCAAGTGTGAAAATATAATAAAAACAGTTGGAAATGGGGAATGTATACAGTTGGAGGGCGTAGAGTAAACATAGCTATGTCCCATAGTGTTGTTATATAAACCGGTATACAGTGTGTAAAGCTTTTTGCAGTCGCTTTGGAACAAATATAGCAGCATTTATTTTCCCCCCAAAAAATGGTGGTCACTCTGCACCAAATCACTTTGTCTATGTTTGTGCTTTTGCCTAATGTGCCATGCCCAGGGGAAGGGACTTGCAGAGAATGTTAGAGAGGCAGGGGCTGACATTTCTAAATTGCCATCTGTCTTGGCCCATATATGGATTCTGTTAGTGTGGTGTGTGGCCGATGTGGCCTCCATATAAGGGCATTACCATATGAAGTCCTGTTAGATATGGGCTTAATATTGATGACATCAGGGAACTCCATATATGGGCATGAAACGGATTCCGTTCGTGTGACATCACAGTGAAGCCAGAGCGTGATGTCGGAGCGGCAAACCCATTCTGTTAGAGTGGTTCCCCTGACATCACAGTGATGTCAGAGCTACAAGCCCATAGACTGGAAAAATGTGTACACGTCCAGATGTCCAGACGGAGTCAGCATGTGCCGTTTCACATACTAAACTGCGACAATCGGTCGCAATCAAGTCAATACTGGAGATGTGGCGTAACGGCATGGATTTCTACACAGAGAGAGCAATTATTTCAACATAAGATGCTGCGTTCAACTTCAGGAGAGTTTTTGGACAAGGCAATTCTCTTGAATGCTCTGGTATACATGACAGGGAAAGGGGGCATTTGCATTTCTTTCACCGTAGTAAAAAATGCATTCATGGTCTGGAGAGCAGCACTTTTTACAGACGGATAAAAGGGCAGGGGCTCAAGCCCCCTTTGATGTCTATGTGTGCACGTGCCTGCCCAGGGGTTCACGTGCTTAGAACACATTACAGAATCGCTGCACGCTAAAGAGCTGTCCAATCCACAGCCCTGTGTTTTCTATTGTCAAAGGAGAGTGCAGAATTCCTCCCGGTGGCGTTCTGTTCTCCATTGAGATTCATTGACACTTTGGGGCAGGGGTCTTCAACGTTTTCAGGCCAGGGACCCCTTAGCTGAGAGAGAGAGATGAAGCAGGGACCCCCATAACCGTTTCATAGATTCCATACAGTTTCATTGTTTGACAGCACAATCATCAGTGTATTTTGGATTCATGTCAATTTGTGTTTTCAGATATTTAACCACTTGAATACTTAATAAACTTGACCTTTCACTCTGTACTTAGTCTGCTCTTTTTCCCTTCTACACCCAACCTTTTAGCTGAAAATAGCCGATCTGCAAGCTCAGTTGTGAGCTTGCAGATCTGCTATTTTTGGCTAATGTTCTCAGAATATGGACGCCTGGGTTCAAGTGGTTAATATAAAAAAGGAGAAAAAAAAGTTTCTATCACTCAAAGATTTGGAGGACCCCCTGTAGTGACTCTGAGGACCCCCCTGTTGAAGACCCCTGCTTTAGGGTGTACAAGGGTGAAAAGCCACTGACAGACAGACAGACAGGATTCAAAGTAACTTCAGCCAGCTCTAATAGAGGCCTTAAGCGGTCTTATAACCACAGTGCCATTGATGCTTGGGCACATAGTGAACATGTCCCACTCCATTCACAGCACAGGACAAGGTGTGAAAATGGATGCTGCGCGCACGTGTGTGTGTGTGTGTGCGTGCGTGCGTGCGTGCGTGCGTGCGTGCGTGCGTGCGTGCGTGCGTGTGTCTGTGTGTGTGTGTGTGTGGGTGTGTGGAAGGATTTTCACAAAGGTCTTCTAGTACACCCAGTGATTACAAAAACGCAGAGGACACAGATTATCCTCCTTGTCCTTGAATAGAAAACAGTCAGAACACAATAAATGTCCTTTTCTTTTAAATGTTCATCCCACGATTTTTGCAACCCATTTTTTTTTCACCCAGTGTCACATTGTCTAATCTGTAATCCTGGGCGCTATACACTCCCTCTGCCAACCTGGGGAGAGCAACGGACTGACCTGCATGCTTCCTTCTATGCATGAGGAGTCCAAGGTGCTTCTTTTCACCTCACCTCTCGTTGTCCACCGTTCTGTCCGTGGTATAGAGATAAGTAAACTACACATCGTCGTTGTCGGGTGGAAACCCTGTATGTCCAAAAGCGGTAATTTTGTATTTATCGTTTGAAAAAATGAACTAAACTAGTGAAAACAGCCGATCTACAAGCACACAACGCCTCGCGCCGCGAGGCGTGGGTTAGGGTTAGGGTTAGGGTTTTCACTACTTTTGTGCGACAGCCTTGTATGATGAAGCAGGGCGCTTTGCGAAAAAAAATTATAAATGTGAAACTTGGAGATACGAGGTTTGTGCCCGACAGTGACGATATGAGAAAAGGGACATTTATTGTGTGCTGACTATCTTCTCACGTTCATGATATTGTTGAGTTGTGGCGTGCACCTTGAGACTTTTATGGAGCATTGCATGCATTATCTCAGTTGAAACAGAAAATAGAATGCGGTTCCCTCATTGGCTGTTGATGGTGACGTCACCTGGAATGCTGGTCCGTGATTGGCTACGGGTGTAAACAGACACAGATACCCATCTTTGCTTTGCTGGCGCAAGTAACTGGACTGCACTCTGCCGAGGTGCCAACTTGCAGCTTGTGCACTCTGTCGAGGTGCCAACTTATTATTGTTATTTCTAAAACGGCTAGTTCCATTCCTTGATTCTGATTGGCTGGTTGCTGTGGTATGAGACTATAACCCACACCTTGAATCAGTTTATATCAAACCCAGGTGCGTTATTTCTTTCCAGTGTTCCACAGTGCACCAATTATCTGCACCTGAGTTGTTTCTGCAGACTGGCCGGGAACTACTTTTTTGTAATTGGGGACTACTTTCTTGCAGAGCAGACCTTATTGTGTATTATTAGTGAAATAGAACAGTTTTAATTGGTACATGTCTAGATTTTTCATGTTGCCATATTGTAACTGTTTTAGAAAAGCAATAAGCCACGCTAGGCTTGTGGTTACCTGTATTTTACACCGGCTGAGAGGGTTGGAGACACTCGGCTGTAAAATACCAGGTAACCACTCGCCTCTTGTGGCTTATTGCTTCAAATATATCAAGTTGCTCTTGTTGGTGGTGACATCACCAAGAACGGTGCTTCCTCATTAGCTCAAGGCCCTGCCTTTGTACTGCTAAATCCTTTTAGCAGACCTTATATTGTACTGTACTTCCAACTGTACCGGTCTCTGAAAACTGTGACTAGAAATGCACTCTGTCAAGGTGCCAACTTAAGCCTTGTGCACAAGTAGGCCAAGTATGGCCTACTTGTGCACCAGCAGAGTGTGCCAATGAGGTGCGCTCACCACTGTCATCACCAGGAATGCTGGTCCCTCATTGGCTGTTAATGATGACGTTGCTGGTCCCTGATTGGGTTACGGGCTTAAACAAAGAAGGACGCCGACATACATACCCAGCCGATCGCAGTACTTGCGCGCTCTGCTGGCGCTAGTAAATAGAGTATTCAATCAATCAATCAATCAATCAATCAATCAATCAATCAATCAATCAGTCTAGGGGACTTGATCTAATAATTTCATTCACTGGAAGTCGGGACTCGGGAGTTAAAATAACTATTCTGATCATCCATGTCATTCTTCATAGGTACTCAGTAAAACATTCAGTGTTAATTTGAAAGTGTTAACTCTGAGATAATGTGAGATTGTACAAAAGTAACCAAATGGAAGTGAAGTTTCACTCTCAGGTGAATAATATTACCAGAGAGGATCTACTATACGGAAATGTCAACGGGTTACTGTCCCAGTGCAGTGATTGCATCATCGCGGGCTTCAACGGTTATTATCCTATTGGTTGCTTCATATTTTTCAGTTGAGAAAAGCTAATATACAATACTGTACGTGTTCCTATTTGACATGTTGTTGTTGTTGTTCTTGGTTTTCAGTGTAGACTACGGAAGGAAATTACAGATCTGTTTTAAATCATATCTGAACACAAAAGCCCCTTGTTACAGATTGTAGCCCCCGGGGACAATGAATTGTTGCACTGCAGTGCAGTCAGATGTGGTACTGCTCTTGTTAAACATGACTTTACAAAGCATCGTTGCAGCTTTAGCATCTCATCACTGTAAAGGTTCTTTACCTGAAGGTGGTCTTTTCAGAGGCAGGATGTATGGTTGTATGGTTGGAGTCGACACTTAGTGAAAAAGACTTGACTTGTCTGTACAATAAACCCTATTGAGAGTGTACC
>NC_137817.1:54909596-55102096 GCF_963921795.1 Nannobrachium achirus | reverse complement strand
CACGTGTGTCATGTTTGATACCATGTGAAGAGGGCACCGCTCACTACGCACCGGTGCGATTTTCCTCCCAATTTCAGTATTCAGTTGTCATGCCAATTCTAGTCCCTTTGTCACTGCTGGCAGGGACATGCTGGGCCCCTGATTCAGCCCGGGAAAAAGAGTTGGAGAGGCCCTCATTGCGCGCTATAGAGAGATCTCTCTCTCTAGCGCTGCTGCTACTCAAAGATTTGTCATTTCAGATCATGGCAAGTGACAAGCCAGTGGACCAATTACTGTATATGATTTATATTTCGTCGTTGTCGGGTGGAAACCTTGTATGTCCAAAACCGTTTGTTTTGTATTTATCATTTTAAAAATGATTAAAACTAGTGAAAACAGCCGATCTACAAGCACACAATGCCTCGCACCGTGAGGCGTTGTGTGCTTGTAGATCTGCCGTTTTCACTACTTTTGTGCGACGGCCTTGTATGATGAAGCAGGGCTTTGCTTTGCGAAAAAATTTACAAATTTGAAACTTGGAGTGACGATTTACTTTGTTGGCCGCCCAGCCCCCAAAATGGAACGAAGCCGACATTTTATTTATATTTTTTTCCTAATGGCCGGCCTGGACATGCCGGGAATGAACCGGCCGTTCGGGAGTTTTTCCCGCTTTTCCCAATGGCCAGCACGTCCCTGCTAACGTCATAGAAAGTAGGCAGAGACCGACATCACCACAGCTGATGTCACGGACAGAACGGCCCATACAAGGAGATACAGTACATATGCACGTGTGTCATGTTTGATACCATGTGAAGAGGGCACCGCTCACTACGCACCGGTGCGATTTTCCTCCCAATTTCAGTATTCAGTTGTCATGCCAATTTAGTCCCTTTGTCACTGCTGGCATCTTACAGTTGGTCCTAGGGGGGAGAGCACAGACAGCCACGTGTCTCCGACATCAAGGCACTTACACAGAATTGAAGGTGTTCAACCAATTCTGGTTGCTTTCCTGGTCTCATCTATGTGTGTTTGTATGTATCAAAGTATCAAATGTAAAGCTCTTGGGCAATGGATTGTGTCTGTGAAGGGTGCTCTGCAAGCAAAGTTCCACCCTCATAACTATTATTCAATTATTTTTAATTCATTTCCTCTCCACTATCCCTAGTAGTCTTGAACAAAACAAAATGGGAGTGAATGCTCGCTAGACCAGAGGAGCAGAATATGCAGTAGAATAATACTTTACAGCCATTTTGGCTGATTGTTGACTCTTATTCTGATTATTATGAAAAAAATGATTCAGTTCTAAAAGGAGCTGGCTAAACAGATTGTGTTGTTGTAGCCTACATCTTATAGGGTACATCTTATAGGGTACATATTTAATATCATTACTTTTTCCAATGAGTAATAAGTAATAAGTAACATATTACTGCCCAACATACATCACTTTGCACAGGTGCAACTTTTCCTTCTATCTAAACCGGATCTTTACCAGCCTTTCCTCTGCTCCGCAGTGGAAAGGCTGGTGACGCGAGGTTAACGTCGGACAGAAGTGCCGAGACAAGTTAACAGGAGAGGCGAGATTGTGGCAGTGGTGGTGGTGGCGGTGGTGTGGGGGAGGGGGGGGGCATTGTCTTTGAAGCAGCAAGTGCACATTAGAGCCGGAGAGAATCTCTATAACCGTGTGCCCACTCCAACTATTATTCACAAGATAATTGGGAGCGCTGTCGCAAGGGGGGAGAGCGGCCCGGCAGCAAATTATGACTGTGGCTGAATACATCTCGGCATGTCTGCCTCGCATCAAGTCACAGATAAAAGGGAGAGAGGAAAGAGGCAAGGCGTATATAAGGAAAGAGAGGAATGGATGTTTAACTCCCAGGGCGTACAAACGGAATGAAATGGACCTCACGGGTCCACACTCTGGGAGTTGCTATGAGAGACGGAGCTAGCGGTTCCCAGCCTTTTGCGGGTCAGGGCCCAAACTCACCCCACAGATTTGTGTTGAGTAGAGATGCTCTGATTGCGATTTTAGGGGGCCAATACGATCGCAGATCAACTGGAATCAGTATTTGCCGGTACTGATATTCCCAATCACAGCGTCAAATCTATAAATTCTTCTATTTATTGTGTTACTGTAGCAGCATTTATATATTTAGTGATTATTTTTACAAAACATTGACATGGTATATTAAGTATTAGTATCCAATTCAACTTGTAGGAGTTGAAGCTGAGGTTACATTCAGTCCCACAGATAAATATTGTGAAAATAGCTGATCAGGCTTGTAGATCGGCAAAGCCGATTCCGATCAAAGCCGATACGATAGAGGCATTATAGGCTGATTGTGATCACTCACCGATAAATCGGCACATCTCTAGTGTTGTGGTCAGATGGGTGGGCAGCATGCATTTTCAGAGCATGTATATTATATTTAAACGATCAATTTAATGATCAATCAATTGATTGTCTTCCGGCTTGGATCAATGGAACTAACGTAGTATAGTTTTAAGTTCCCTTTATCAGTGTGGAGGGCAGCGATCCAGTTGTTGGTGTCGGCTCGACCACACTCTCGCATCGCATCGCATTTATCAGTATCACAATGAAACGTAATTTGTCCAGGTTTTAAAGACAAAGTCTACGTCACTGTCGGCAGAAACCTCGTATCTCCAAGTTTCAAGTTTGTAAGTTTTTTCACCAAGTAAAGCCCTGCTTCATCATACAAGGCCGTCGCACAAAAGTAGTGAAAACAGCCGATCTACAAGCACACAACGCCTCGCGGTGCGAGGCGTTGTGTGCTTGTAGACCTGCTATTTTCACTAGTTTAGTTCATTTTTAAAATGATTAATACAAAACAAACGGTCTTGGACATACAAGGTTTCCACCCGGCAACGACGATACCATACCTTTTTTAAGACATTATTTTTTTTACATTAATGTAATTTTTTATCAATTTAGTATTTTGCCAATTATTTGCAAAACAAATAGCGCAGGCAAGCGCAGAGATAGCGTAATACGCTGTCCCACTGCGGCGGGCCAATTTAAATCAGTTTAAATTGGCTGATGTCCAGGGCCCGGGCTTAGGGAGCCATGTCCTTAATACCTTTATACTTAAAGGACCTATAGTAGCCGCCCCGGCCCGGGCCTGATGGGAGCTCCTGCTACAACCACACTGTACGCGCTCACTGCTCTAATCTGAAGCCACAACCACCACAACAGCTTCAGCGCGTTAGCTTCCCGGGCAGCGAGCATGCTGGGAGATAAACATGCAGGATGGGCAGCCCGACTGCGACTGCGGTTTTCCTGGTGACCCTGAGCGCAACGGGGGGGGGGATGTGTGGGGAACACGCCACTGACTATTGCCGATAATGGAGAGGTTATATAGCTTTATGTATTTTGTAAGAGACTCGTCGCCAATTGCAAGTTATTTGGGGCCATGATGATAACCCCTTCTTCCCACTACTAAACTATTAATGATTTATATTGTCTGTGTTATTGTTTACAACCACAATTATTCACGTGTGGCAAAATCGCGGTTCCACTAGTTTTACTAGTAGGCTAGTATAGACTTAGAAGCCTTATTTTCAGAAGTTAATTTAATGTTTTCCATTCAATGATTTCCTTATCCTCATCTAGGCTAATCTTGCGCTAATGCACGCAACTTTTTTCGCCAGGTTTTAAGGCCTAGTAGGCTTTTCAGAAGGTAATTTAATGTTTTCCATTTAATGATTTCCTTTGTCGTCATCTTGCGCTAATGCACGCAACTGTTTTCGCCAGGTTTTAAGGTCTTGCTTTAGTTGTTTCTTATAAGCTTGCGACTCTCCTTGCCCATCGGCCCCCACCGTTGCGCTCAGGTTCACCAGGAAAACCGCGGTCGCAGCCCGACCTGGCAGGGCAGCCAGCCAGACAGACAGATTGATTGATTGAAGAATCTGAAGGTTGCATAGGAAAAAGTACAGTTTCATGGCTGGCTCATTCTGGTACAAGGTCAACTAAAAGGAGATCCTAGTAAGCTTTTCAGCTTATTTACAGGACACAGGACCCACTTTATGTATCTCATACAACATTGAAAGACAGATGGATAGAACTCAGTATCTTTGCATTAAGGCTGGGCGATATTAGGAACACCTTCGATAGCCTATTCAATAACGTTGTTGAATACCTCGATATCGATATTACTCACGATATTAGTCAAAACAATTGCATTATATAGTTTTGAATGTTTTCCTGCTTTAGGTCCACTGCCCAGATAATGAATAGCATATCCTTGCATGCAAACTGCACAGTACACATAGAAGGGTTAGGTAGGTTTTATTGAAATAACCCCACCTGGTTACAGATGGACTGCTTTTTGGAATGTGTCGTGCATGCATAGTGTGTCTTTTAATTAATTTGACACATATATAATACCTAATTTCAAGCCGTCTTCGTCGATATGTATACCTTGCATGTTGATACCTCGATATCCATATATTTTCGATATATTACCCAGCCTTACTTTGCATAGGATATCATCAATAACAAAAGGGGAAAAAGCATTCATAAAGAAGAAAAAAGGAAATTAAAAGAAAAAGAAAAAGAAGATATTTACAGTGGAAATATAGACAGACAGACAGCACCTGTCAGTTCCCCGCGCGGTCCAGAATGTTGTACGTTTTATCGGCGGTGGGCTGGCTTTTAGCGGTAATTAGGTCTGAGGAAGTGATGGGAAGTGTGAGAGAGATGTATTGGTAGCTAAGCAGATAGAGAGAGAGAAAGAGGAGTGAGCGTGTGTGTGTGCGCGTCTGTGTGTGTGCGTGTGTGTGTGTGTGTGTGTGTGTGTGTGTGTGTGTGTGTGTGTGTGCGTGTGCGTGTGCGTGTGCGTGTGCGTGTGGGTGTGTGGGTGCACATGCGTACGTGTGTAGCTAAGCAGATAGAGAGAGAGAGAGAGGTGTGTGTCAGTGAGAGAGAGTGAGTGTGTGTATGTGTGTATGTGTGCGTGCGTGCACATTCGTGCGTGTGTGTGTGTGTGTGTGTGTGTGTGTGTGTGTGTGTGTGTGTGTGTGGAGAAGGCAACGTAGACAGAAAAAAAGCTGGACTTCTTTTACTGACTGAATGATTCATTTACGTCACCAGAATGGGCACATTTATATACAACAAAAAAAAGCAACAACAACAGCTTAGCTACATTTTCTCTCCCTGCAGAGTCTCAGGCTGTTAGCTCTGGTCTGTCGCACTGATTGAACGTTGCGGACTTGGCCAGAGAGCCGCGAACTTGACCAAGAAATAAACCCCAGCTGACATGACTTAAGATGGTTTCGCCCGCAGTTAAACCCCATGAGGAAGAGAGCTAATGCCCTGCCGTGTCAACCCGCACGTACGAACTCTCAAAGCTGTTAATGTACTGTATATATTGTAGTTGTCGGGTGGAAACCTTGTATCTCCAAGTTTCAAATGTGTCCGTTCTTTCGCAAAGCAAAGCCCTGCTTCATCGTACAAGGCCGTCGCACTAAAGTAGCGAAAACAGCAGATCTACAAGCACACAACGCCTCGTGGTGCGAGGCGTTGTGTGCTTGTAGATCGTCTGTTTTCACTTGTTTAAATCATTTTTTTTTAAATGATGAATGCAAAACGAACGGTTTTGTCGGTTTTCACCCGACAACGACAATATCCACATCTGAATTGGGTCACGGCCGTTTAAATGATAAAAGACACAATTTCAACAAGTTCAAGCACATTATTCATCCTTAAGAACAACAATTAAATATTTAGCGCTCTCTCTCTCTCTCTCTCTCTCTCTCTCTCTCTCTCTCTCTCTCTCTCTCTCTCTCTCTCTCGGTCAACAGCAGCTTTTTTATGGTATGCTGAGGACATGGGAGGGAATGTGTTTGAGAGATCTATTGTCTCGCTTCTCTGCCGTTATAAGTAGGGATGCTCATTAATGTTTCTTGTTAATGAGCACCTTATATCGATTCTGCTTATTGAGCCGGGCTTTTATCGAGCCCACTATTGAGCGTTTTCTAATATTCTGTGGAAAGTCATGAGACGACAAATTCTGAACAGAACTGGTATCGTCTTTTACTGGCCAGTTGTTGTGACTGTGAGTTTGTAGCTGACCACCATCTGAAAATATGCTGTGCCAGGGACGCCCATATACAAGATCTGTGGCGTTAAATTGTTTCCAAAATAAAAATGTCTTTTCAAGATTATTTTGAAAATAGCAAGCTCACAGCGTGACGTGCTGTGAACTTGCCAAAAATAGCAGATCTACAAGCTCACAACGCCTCAGGTTTGGTGTAGAGGGGAAAAAGAGCAGACTAAGTACAGAGTGAAAGGTCAAGTTTATTAAGTATTGACGGTTCAAGTGGTTAAATATCTGAAAACACATGAACACATGACATGAATCCAAAATACACTGATGATTGTGCTGTCAAACGATGAAACTATATGGAATCTACGAAAAGGTTGTGGGGTTCCCTGCTTCATCGCTCTCTCAACTAAGGGGTCCTTGGCCTGAAAACATTGAAGACCCCTGATGTAGAAGAATTTTGCCTGTCATCTCGCCTAACACATCAATACAGCATAGAATTGTGGAAAAAATCGTATCCAACGATAATGAAATATCCTACGTATTGGGTCTGAGAGGCGACATCTCATCAAATGGTGGTCCGCGGCTCAAATGCTGAATAAATAATGGGCCTTGATATGAAAAAGGGTTGAGAACCACTGATTTTAGAATACAGTTTGGCCATCAAACCGACATTCTCATACCCGCTGACCTAGAGAACAAGAGATAGTGATCCAGTCTCTGCACTTCCATAATGATCACCTGTCAGAGTGGGATATCATATACTGATTAATAGCCTCTTCCTTATATTTCACTTCCTTCTTTAGACGGTATTTCCTCATTTTACCTCCTGTCCCGTTCAGCTCTCATAACAAGCACTTCCCCCTTGTCTGATCTAGGATCTGAGGAACAGTGGCTGTGACCTTGTTTTCCTGCTCGTAATGATAGTGGGCGATGAATTTAAGCGTTTTGTTTTTAGTTTTTTCTCTTCTGACATTGCAGTTGTAGTAAAGTCGGCTTCGGATATAGTCAGAACCAGGCACGTGCACACAAAGGGGGCTTGAGACCCTGCCCTTTTATCCGTCTGTAAAAAGTGCCCTCTCCAGACCATGACTGCAGTTTTTACTATGGTGAAAGAAATGCAAATGCCCTCTTTCCATGCCATACCTGAAGGCAGCATTCAAGAGAATGACCTTGTCCAAACTCTCCTGAACTTGAATCCAGCATTTAATGTTGAAAGAATTGCCCTCTCTGTGTAGAAATCCATGCCGTTACGCCACATCTCCAGCATTCACTTTATTATGCTTAGTTCAATGTGGTATCAAGCACCGAAAATAGCCAACCTCCAAGCTCACAACGGGTTGCGACACGTTGTGATCTTGGAGGTTGGCTATTTTCAAGATTTTCACCAAAAAAGGCCCTTTTAGAAATGTCAGCCCCTGCCTCTCTAATATTCTCTGCACGTCTCTGGTGGGCAATGAATTTAAGTGTTTTGTTTTTTTCGTCTGTCATTGCAGTTGTACTGTAAGTCAGCTTCGGATATAGTCAGAACATCCATAAAATGTAAACTGACAATGTCGAGGTGGCACTAGCAAAAAAAACACATTCACCAAAAAGCCACCGTGAGGAGGATATATCACCCGGTTGCATCATGTTTCTGTTGCTCAGCCACTGTCTGTCTGGCTGCCTGCCTGGCTGCAGGGGCGTCACCAAATTCTGGGCCCTGGGTACAAGGATTCACTGCGGGCCCCCCATGAATGTTAACTATCGAAAAATAGCAGATGTACAAGCTTGTAGATCTGCTATTTTTGAAAAATCGTGAAAATGTGTGCCAAGAAACCTATGTTTCCATGTCAGTGATGCTCAAACTTTTTCACGTGAAGGACCCCCCATCTCAAAATATTTAGTTCCAGGGACCCCCCCAGAAGCAAAATTTGAGTTACAAATGTTCACTGAAAAAATACATATATTCAAAGATTTGCGCACATTTTCACGACTTTTCAAAAATAGCAGATCTACAAGCTCGCAGCGCGGCACTCGGTGCCGCGCTGTGAGCTTGTATATCTGCTATTTTTCAATAGCTTAAGTTACTAGGGCCCCTCCACCTTGGGCCCTGGTAACTCAGTCCCACTTTGCTACCCCTCGTGACGCCCCTGCCTGGCTGGCACAGACAGACGGCGAAGCACAGAGCGTCTGCTCTCTCGCAACAGTAGCTCTAATTCCACCGCGGAGCAGGTGTGAACGAGGAAGTCGTTAACGCGGTGCAAAGCGCTGATTGGCCCGGGCCGCTCTGCGGCGGCCGGCCATTCAAAAGGATTTAGGAGCCCCGGAAAACTCATGACGGTCGTAAATTCATTCAAGGATCTGCACTCGTATAGGCTAGCTATACACAGGCTTGCTTAGTTGCCACTAAGGAATTTCACCCACTCTTTTAACGTTTCTTTCCATGTGAACTTGTGAACAGGGTTCGATTTGAGTTAAGACTGCGTTTTCCTAGACCTGTATACTTCCTCATATCGTCGTTGTCGGGAGGAAACCTTGTATGTCAATTTTTATTTATCATTGTATTTATAATTTTTAAAATGATTTAAACTAGTGAAAACAGCCGATCTACAAGCACACAACGCCTCGCACCGCTGTGTGCTTGCAGATCAGCTGTTTTCACTACTTTTGTGCGATGGCCTTGTATGATGAAGCAGTGCTTTACTTTGCAAAAAAAAATTACAAATTTGAAACTCGGAGACACAAGGTTTCTGCCCGACAGTGACGATATACTGTATTAACCAAGTAGCCAATCTTCAACACATCGCAACACGTCTCGCCGAGTTGCGAGCTTGTTGGTCTGCTATTTTTGTCTATTTTGCCAAAAACAGGGACAGCAGGGTCACAATACAGTTGTTGAATTGTGATATTTCCAAACATAAATAACAAACGTATCAGCACACAAGTAGGCCTCCTACTATACATGGCCTCCTACTTGTGTGCGAGGCGCACGTTGGCACCTCGACAGAGTGCATTTCTAGTTGATAGTTGTAGTTCACACACGTCATGTCTTCTTTACACGTCTAAGGATGGATAAGTACTCCTGGAAGTGGATTGTGTAGTAAGTAAACGGACACAGGCCTAAATAGATAGGCACTCTTTCTGGCATGCATCCCACTGACCGGGGATGCCTTTAGCGCTGTCCTTGTGTGACTTGTAAATCTGCCTTACCGTACACCAAAGAATTATGTGTCCCTCGCTAACATCTTAGTCTATAGGTTTTATTTGTTGACTTGATTGTCAATACATTTGGTCATAGTTTTAGCCGCCATAGCTTAGTTTTCATTTCGTTTTCGTCAGTGAGAAGCGGTAGCCGACGAACATCTTTCGTCATAGTTTTAGTCAGAGGCGTCAATTGGGTATGGCAAGGTATGGCAGCTGCCATACCTTGGCTACAGGGGGAAAAACATCGAATTAAATACTTCTTAAAATAAATTCATCATGCCTGTTGCTAAGGTATGGCAACATGACTGGTGTCTTGCACGTGCGCCTTCGCGCACGTGCAAGACACCAGTCATGTTGCCATACCTCAGCTTTTGCTGAACCGACGCCACTGCTTTTAGTCCACAAAATTAACACAGAGATGATGTTCTCTGGTGATTTACGGCGTCTTCCTCATCTGCTTTGTTGCATCAGTCAGTCGGAGGGTGTTTTATTAGTCTGTTTTGGCGGCTGATGATGATGGCGCAGGAGACGCATTGATTACCGTCATATTTCACCGTAAGTCACTCCGGACGAAAGTGTCATCGTAAGTAGCTGAGATGTAAATGGCTTGATAGAGAGAGAGCATAGAGGGACAGCAGCCTGCGTCAGCCCGTATCTGTTTAACCCTTCGGTGGTGGTGGTAACGTAATGGTAACGTAACGTAACGTGATCTCTCTCCCTGGGGTTAATCTGTTTTCAAGCCCCTGGGACCACGTGTGTGTGTGTGTGTGTGTGTGTGTGTGTGTGTGTGTGTGTGTGTGTGTGTGTGTGTGTGTGTGTGTGTGTGTGTGTGGTGTTAACCCATTTAGACCTAGAGCTGTTATAAATGTCAATCCGGGAAAGCATCTTTGTAATGTTAGATATCGAAACCTCCTATCTCCAAGTTTCAAATTTGCATGTTTTTTCATAAATTAAAGCCCCTGCCTCATCATATAAGATTGTTGCACAAAACTAGTGAACATAGCAGATCTACAACCACACAACGCCTCGCAACTGCTATTTTCACTCTTTTAAATCAGTTTTTTTTAAATGATGAATAAAAACGGGTTTGGACATGATTTAGGTTGCTTTTTCGTATAGTATAGTTCAAATTAATGAACTATACTTATATATACTCACAATTCAGCGTTACACAAATGCATCAAAAGTAGCAGGTCCGAGCTTGTAGATCTGCTACTTTTGATCCTTTTGAATTTGAATCCTGAAAAGTAAACCGTTTTGGACATAATGAGGTTTTTCAGAAAACGTAGGTTAAGGGTTTAGGAGGCGTTTTTAAATTTGGCCTCAGGTCTGAATGGAAAGAGTGAAAGCTATAATAACCCCCTCCTCCATACACACACACACACACACACACATAACCAGTCTAGTGTCGGGGCTGTTTCTCTATCGGCGCGCCAGGTGAATGAGTGGCACCTCCGCCACCGCCTCACCCGCTCCAGCATGGATGAGATAACAGCAGAGCGTACGTGCTCCTGTGCATTCTGTCACCGTGTTGCCACACACTTTCAGTACCGAAGGCTGCCTCTCCCACAGTCTGAGCAGGAACTGGGAAGAGGAGTTAGACTGTTGTTTCAGGGCTGTAAAACTATCAATTTGTTGCTGTCGGGTAGAAATATTTTATCTCCAGTTAAAGGACAACTTTGTTTTTTTTACAACAAGGGTTCATATTTTAGATTGCAATTAGAGAAAAGAAAAGATGAGGGTTCAAGTGTTTTCATTTACTGCTTTCTATAGTTTTAGCTATTTTAGCAGTTTTGATTTCAGTGGGTGGGGGCATGCGTACAAGTGACTAAATATGTCTTTTTAGACACAATAAGCCGGCGATTCTTTATTACTATTTACAGTAACACTACTGCTATAAGTCACATCTGCCCATGAAAGATTGCGGTGCATCTTGGGAATGGGCTTTTTGTGTCTAAAACGATACAAAGCAGCAAATGAAAACATTTTAACACTCATCTATTCTTTTCTCTAATTACAATCTAAAATATGAACCCTTGTTGTAAGTTATCCTTTAAGCGGTTAATAACATTTCCTTCGTAAATGAATGCCCTACTTGATCATGCTACAGTTTCACACAAGAGCATCAAAGGTAGCAGACCTACAAGCTCAAATCGTGGCACGAAGTATACACGTTTTGAGCTTGTAGATCTGCGACTTTTGCTATTTTTGAATTTGAATCCTGAATCCTGAATGTTTACAAGATACGAGGTTACCACCCGACAGAGACTGAAGCAATCATGAAAAACTATTTCATGAACAAAGATCCCGCACACTGCTCTTGCTCAGCAGCTCCTTTTTATTTAAGTTGACAGACGTTTCGGTCCCACTGGACCTTCATGAAGAGTGTCTTACATCATAGTGCAAACATCTCATAAATACACGCTCCCCTTCCCGTTCCTCTCAGGTGTGAGACAATGCACCAAAAATGCACAATTCAGAAACGTGAACATCGGCTTTCATAAAACATTCCAACATGTCCAGTGTACAAAGTGTACATTTCTTTTTTACAGCATGACATGCCATGGAATCTCATCATTCAATCCTTTAGGGAATAGAGTTTGTAAAGCATAAATCCAACTGACCTCTCTTCTGTTAAGAATGTCATCAATGTTCCCCCCTCTCATCTGGTAAAGACACCTTTTCAATACCCTGGAACCTGAATGATGAGATATAGACAAATAGATAGATACTGTAGATACCTTTATTATCCCAAGGGGGACATTCAGTCGCCCCCAGAGGCTCAAAGTCATTAAAATGTACTGCTACTGGGTAATTTCTATCATTTCTCCTTATGGTGCTTTTATGCTCAATCAAACTGGCGTGACCGCATGGGCATTTAATCAAATATATGACGTTAGTAGTAGTACATGTGATGACATCATTGATAGAGTATTTTCTCCCCGTATGGGGATGGGAAAAACAGTTACCTTTGACCATTACATTGGGTACATCCTCTACACTTGTAGCAGCCATTAGGGATGGGTTTGGGTACACCTGATTGTGTATCATTATTTTATGCTTTAACTATTGAAAAATAGCAGATATACAAGCTCACAGCGCTGCGAGCTTGTAGATCTGCTATTTTTGAAAAATCATGTCTTTTGAATCCTTCTAAGATTTTCTGGCTAGCCGTCGTCAAAGAAAAGGTCCTTTTCACTTAACTGGAGCTCAGTTATTCTGTTCTTGAGAGACTACTATGTCAGTGGTTCTCAAACCTTTTCACGTGAAGGACCCCCACAATGATATGTATTTGGCCACGGACCCCCATCTCAAAATATTTAGTTCCAGGGACCACCCAGAAGGAAAATTTGAGTTACAAACGTTCGCTTTTGAAAACTTATATTCAAAGATTTGCACACATTTTCACGACTTTTTTCAAAAATAGCAGATCTACAAGACGAGTGCCGCGCTGCGAGCTTGTATATCTGCTATTTTTCCTCTTCCTCTTTATTCCTCTTCACACTTCAATGCAAACGTATATCTCCCATGCCAATAAAGCTACTTTGATTTGAATTGAAAACTACGAGAGAGAGAGAGAGAGAGAGAGAGAGAGAGAGAGAGAGAGAGAGTGAGAGAGAGAGAGAAATATATCTTCGTTTCTGATGAATTCCCATTGCAGGCAAAATGTGTTTTTCTTTTTTTGGCCATGCTATGAATGCAACACTCATGGCGATAAAGATGAAAATCTAACTGAGCTGAACTGAGATCCAAAGGATAGATCTCACTCATATGGGGGTGAGGAGGAGGAGGGGGTGGTGTTGTTGTGTGCAGGGACATGCAGAGAATGTTAGAGAGGCAGGGTCTTACCTTTCTAAAAGGTGAAAATATAGAAAATAGCAGACCTCCATATATGAGCTTGAATGTCTGCTATATTTGGTGCTTGATAACACACTGATCATGTCAATACTGGAGAAGTAAGGGCATGGATTTCTACACAGAGAGGGCAATTCTTTCAACATAAGATGCTGCATTCAAGTTCAGGAGAGTTTAGGCAAGGCAATTCTCTTGAATGCTGCCTTCAGGTATGGCATGGAAAGAGGACATTTGCATTTCTTTCACCATAGTAAAAACTGCATTCATGGTCTGGAGAGGGCACTTTTTACAGATGGATAAAAGGGCAGGGGCTCAAGCCCCCTTTGATATCTATGTGTGCACCTGCCTGGTTACTGTTGTTGTTGGACAGACAGACAGACAGACAGACAGACAGACAGACAGACAGACAGACAGACAGACAGACAGACAGACAGGATGATTGAGACAGAGGGTGAGAAGCAGGCAGAGAAAGAGGTGATTTCAGCCGCGGCAGCCTTCACTCTGCAGGGGGAAACAGAGATCTCTCACTACGACACCTCGCATATTATCTGCACCCTCCTGGCACCTCTTTAGACTCTCTCTCTCTCTCCCTCTCTCTCTCTCTCTCTCTCTCTGTCTCTCTCTCC
The DNA here is from genome assembly GCF_963921795.1 of Nannobrachium achirus. Taxonomy (NCBI): domain Eukaryota; kingdom Metazoa; phylum Chordata; class Actinopteri; order Myctophiformes; family Myctophidae; genus Nannobrachium; species Nannobrachium achirus. The sequence goes on along the minus strand of NC_137817.1, from coordinate 55,088,391 downwards.
CCCCCTCCATTTTGTTCACCTCCTCTGATGCTAATCCAACACACACACACACACACACACACACACACACACACACACACACACACACACACACACACACACACACACACACACACACACACACACACACCTCTCCTCGGGGCCTCAATTTCACACTTTGCCTTTTTTCAAAGCGACGGCGCGGAGGTATAGAGCCTGCATGCACACTTCAAGGCTCTCGGTGCGTCGCGTTAAAAGCATCTGTGTGATTTGAGATTTTTTGCTATATATGCTCTTCGTCGGGGGGTCCAAACCCGTTACTTTTTCGGATTCAAATTCAAAAGTATCGAAAATAGCACATTGACAAGCTGGAGCTTGCAGATCTGCTATTTTTGATGCTTTTGTGTGACGCTGTAGTATGATGAAGTACAGCGTTCATACACGGGTAAATATTTTTGATTGTCTTACTGTAAGTACCAGCTCTTAAGTCCTGTCCATACTGTCTCCAACCACCGAACCTTTCGTCTGAAAGGTCCGGTTCAACTACAAAATGAGCGTTCGGAAAGCTGCACGTCGGAAAGTCGGAACTCTCAGACGAAAAGTTGGGTGGTTGGAGACAGTATGGACAGGCCTTTCAGTTAAGCCTTAAGGCATAACAGCCGTTACTTAAGACAGTGTTTCTCAAGGGGTACACGGAGGGTACTGCAGGGGGTACGCAAGAAAATGCCCCCCTAAAAAGACATGATATTATTCATAGTTAAAGAATTTACTGCTATATTTAATGATGACACATGGAGAAATTGGTGTGAGCCTTATACAGTAATTGCTACCCCCAAATTACATAGTACCAGGCACCTGGGATGTGCTTGAAAGAAGTTATAAAGTTATTGACATGAAAACTTGATTAAAATGTTTTGGCCACAGTGTTGAAAATAAATCTTCTCAGTGCTCAGGAGGCACCGTTTGAAACTCTTTTCACTCCATTTCTTATTTGTGATTTTGTATTCTTGAAATGGGGGATTTATAGTGTCATATAGGCCTACCACTATTTATGGTTTCATGGGCAAAATGTTGTTTGTCGGGTAAAGGGGGTACTTGGACTCAGAAATCAGGGGGTACTCAAGCCAAAAATGATTGATAAACACTGACTTAAGACAATCCAAATAGAGCCCTAGAGAATTGGAGATAAGAGGTTTCTGCCCGACAGCGACGATTTATACTTTTTTTTCCTGCAGAAAACTGTGAGGATTTAAAAGGAATCTGTTTGAATCGGCTTCAGGTCTTAATGTGTTAAACCACATGAACCCATAGAGTCCCTGTTCTGTGGGCAAAAACAGCAGACAGCGCGCCTGCGGGCAGCTTATAGATCGGCTATTTCCGGTGAAGAGATTCGGTGTAGAGGGGGGAAAAGGTACAGAGCCCTGGGGTACACCCCGGTCAACTGGGTCATTGTGTGGTTCTCCAAGTGGGGTCCAGACTCCAGGGACCCCCCAGGGGTCCTTGCTTGGAAGTGGTTCCACCGGGGGAACCAAGCAAAGTGAGGAACAGTTTAATTCCACTGTTATTTCACCAGCTAGAAGAAAGAGAATTTATGAGATTGACTATTTAGATCTCCCCACTGTTATCTCCCCGCCTACGGTATGGAGCCATTATAGACTGTTTCTGCACTAAATCTATATTCTAACAGCAAAAATCTTCTCTTATGGGGGTCCCTGGTAGGGATGGAGCTCGTTAATCTTTATTGATAATGAGCACCTTATCGATCCTGCTTATTGAGCCAGGCTTTAATCAAGCCCACTATTTACGTTTTCTTATATTTTGTGAGACGATAAATTCTGAACAGAACTGGTATCTTTTTTTATTGGCAAGTTGTTGTGACTGTGAGTGTGTCATCTATGAACATGACAATAGACAAAAGTAACATATTATCATTAAAACAAACATTCATTAGTGTGCAATAAGTGTTACGTGGCTTTATATTATGAATAGTACTGTAATAATCTCCTGATCGTCTCTTGTCTTGATTGTTTAAACATGACGTCATGGGCCGCTATGCTCGATAACAAGCTAAGTGGCTATAAGTCAAGAGACAAACGCGTTCCCCCCCAAAAAAAAACGAATTGCGTCTTCATCATTCAGCAGAGAAGATTACCGTGAGTTACAGAGGCCATTCATTTGTTGCTGTGTCGGGCGAACCACAGACCACCGACAAGATGGAGGGCTGAAACTGAATGGCTACGGAAGACATATACAGTAGTCAGTTAGCTCATCATCGCACCATTCGCATGCTGTCATCATTGCTTTACATGCAGAGCCCAAATGAGTGGAATAGCCGAGTAAATAGTGGATGAGACTAGAAGTGACAGAGTATAGCTAATCTCAGGGACGTGCTGGGCCCCTGATTCAGCCCGGGAAAAAGAGTTGCAGAGGGCCCTCATTGCGCGCTATAGAGAGAGATCTCTCTCTATAGCACTGCTGCTACTCAAAGATTTGCCATTTCAGATCATGACAAAGTGACAAGCCAGTGGGCCAATTACATGAGTTATATTTCGTCGTTGTCGGGTGGAAACCTTGTACGTCCAAAACCGCTTGTTTTGTATTTATCATTTTAAAAATGATTTAAACTAGTGAAAACAGCCGATCTACAAGCATGTAGATCAGCTGTTTTCACTACTTTTGTGCAAACAGTTTAATTTTTACTTTTGTGCAAAAAGTTTAATTTTTTCCTAATGGCCGGCCTGGACCGGCCGGGAATGAACCGGCCGTTCGGGAGTTGTCCCGCTTTTCCCAATGGCCAGCACGTCCCTGGCTAATCTAATCTAGCTATATGGCTATTTGGGGGTGCCTGGCGTTGGAAGGTTTGGGAACCCTTGGCAGGGACGTGCAGAGAACTTTAGAGAGACAGGGGCTGAAGTTATCAAAAATAGTAGACCTCCAAGCTTACAACGCGTCGCTTGGAGACTATTTTCGGTACTTGATACCACACTGAACTAAGCATAATAATCAGGTCAATACTGAGGATGTGGCGTACGGCATGGATTTCTACTCAGAGAGGGCAATTCTTTCAACATAAAAACTGCATTCATGGTCCGGATAGGGCCCTTTTTACAGACAGGTAGGGCAGGGGCTCAAGCCCTCTTTGATGTCTACAGTATGTGTGACCCTGTGGTAGAATCCAGTAAAACAGAACACAGTATGGGGAGGGGGCAGTTCCTCCTCCAGAGTTAGTGTCAAAGACTCCTTGAGCAAGAATTTGAACCCATGGTTTCCTCCGCCATCTGTGTATGAATGTGTATGAGTGAATATAATGCACAATCTCTGTAAAGTGACTTGGATAGAGGCGCTATATACCGTAAATGCACCATTTAGCGGCATGGTTGCCAGTTGTGCTAAATACGCGTCCAGGTCTAGGAAAACAAGCCCGAAGAAGCGAGTTTACCACTTGAACCCATCGACTAATACAAAATAGTCGTCGAATTAAGGAGGGACTAGTGGAGAAGTGATCCAGTAGAACTAAAAGTCATTTTATGTTTGCACTCGGGTGTTGTGTTCTGAAAATAGCAGATCTACAAGCTCACAAATTGTAATTTTCAACATGCAATCAAGTGTCAAATCAGGCATTACGACACCATCACGGGCCACCAAAATACATTTAAGTGGACAAAATCAGCTGTAGATTTAGGCGACGCATTGTAAGCTTGTAGATCTGCTATTTTCTAAAAAACATTGATACATTTGAAAACTTGAAAGGGGACGTATTCTGCATAACGAGTACTTTCACTTGTGGTACTTAAAGTGTGTTTTGGTACTTTTTTGGTGCTTTTGTACTTTTACTCAAGTACATTTAGAATTCCGGACTTCTACTTGTAACAGAGTATTTCTGCATTGCTATACTGTGTAAGTTGCTAAACTAGTGGTCAGTAGCGGTATTGCTTTTTTCGGCCGTTTTTCGGCCGTTGTCGCCGCGGACCACCGGAGCGGGGCCGCAAACCACTGCGGGACCCACCACGACCGATACGAATCCGTAGAGGGGTAGAACGTAATTTTCTGACCAGGATTTGGGGAGTAAGAGGCAAGAATCCTTCACCATCGTAAACACTGTTGCTGAGGGAGGCTACTTCCTGAAGAGACGGCAAGACACGCTGTGATTGGCCGGTAGTGTATCATGTGTGTATGATCCGCGATGTGATTGGCCAATATACACAACGTATACAGATGATGCAGATGACGTAATTTTGACGCGAAATCCGGACCCCGGCCAGGATCATAGAAAACATATTTACAGAAGGCTTTAGGGTATGAAATTAACGGAGTGGGTGTTCTAACACTTTAGCGATTTAATAGTTAACAACTTTAAGATTTGTTTTATAAAAAAAGTTACATGGTATAACTTTAAGTACAAAATGTGAGTACTTTTTCCACCACTGGATGTCTGCACAGCACACTCCCTGGCCCAGACCAAACAGTGGGTGGTTGGTCCACACTCCCTGGCCCAGACCAAACAGTGGGTGGTTGGTCCACACTCCCTGGCCCAGAACAAACAGTGGGTGGTTGGTCCACACTCCCTGGCCCAGACCAAACAGTGGGTGGTTGGTCCACACTCCCTGGCCCAGACCAAACAGTGGGTGGTTGGTCCACACTCCCTGGCCCAGACCAAACAGTGGGTGGTTGGTCCACACTCCCTGGCCCAGACCAAACAGTGGGTGGTTGGTCCACACTCCCTGGCCCAGACCAAACAGTGGGTGGTTGGTCCACACTCCCTGGCCCAGACCAAACAGTGGGTGGTTGGTCCACACTCCCTGGCCCAGACCAAACAGTGGGTGGTTGGTCCACACTCCCTGGCCCAGACCAAACAGTGGGTGGTTGGTCCACACTCCCTGGCCCAGACCAAACAGTGGGTGGTTGGTCCACACTCCCTGGCCCAGACCAAACAGTGGGTGGTTGGTCCACACTCCCTGGCCCAGACCAAACAGTGGGTGGTTGGTCCACACTCCCTGGCCCAGACCAAACAGTGGGTGGTTGGTCCACACTCCCTGGCCCAGACCAAACAGTGGGTGGTTGGTCCACACTCCCTGGCCCAGACCAAACAGTGGGTGGTTGGTCCACACTCCCTGGCCCAGACCAAACAGTGGGTGGTTGGTCCACACTCCCTGGCCCAGACCAAACAGTGGGTGGTTGGTCCACACTCCCTGGCCCAGACCAAACAGTGGGTGGTTGGTCCACACTCCCTGGCCCAGACCAAACAGTGGGTGGTTGGTCCACACTCCCTGGCCCAGACCAAACAGTGGGTGGTTGGTCCACACTCCCTGGCCCAGACCAAACAGTGGGTGGTTGGTCCACACTCCCTGGCCCAGACCAAACAGTGGGTGGTTGGTCCACACTCCCTGGCCCAGACCAAACAGTGGGTGGTTGGTCCACACTCCCTGGCCCAGACCAAACAGTGGGTGGTTGGTCCACACTCCCTGGCCCAGAACAAACAGTGGGTGGTTGGTCCACACTCCCTGGCCCAGAACAAACAGTGGGTGGTTGGTCCACACTCCCTGGCCCAGAACAAACAGTGGGTGGTTGGTCCACACTCCCTGGCCCAGACCAAACAGTGGGTGGTTGGTCCACACTCCCTGGCCCAGACCAAACAGTGGGTGGTTGGTCCACACTCCCTGGCCCAGAACAAACAGTGGGTGGTTGGTCCACACTCCCTGGCCCAGAACAAACAGTGGGTGGTTGGTCCACACTCCCTGGCCCAGACCAAACAGTGGGTGGTTGGTCCGGCAACGGTCCAGTCCTTTGTCAAGTCCCGCCCGTGGTCGTGCCCATCTTCGCACCCAACGGTTGCTGTCTCTTGGTCGGACAAAAATCCCTTCTCTCCATCCACTACCATTGCAATAACGTGTTTTTCAGTTGCTTCGTATTGATGTTCTGTGTATTCAATTCTTATTTTAAACTTGGTGTCAGTAAAAAAGGAACATCTCAGGTGCAGCATAGTGACTGAGCATGATGTTCTTTTGCCCTCCAAAAAATGATGTTTTAGCAAATTCAACATGAACAACCATAAGGCGGAACCAGGACGGAACCAGGGCAGAACAAGGCAGAAAGAGCCTGCTGGTGCAGGGACCAACCAGAAGGCTGACGAAGGAAGGGTCAATTGGCATTGGAATAAACCCAGGAGGAAATGGGGTGGGGATGCAAAATAACAGCTCTTAACCCATTTACGCCTAGAATTATTGAATGTTTTAAAAGCTTGTAGATCTGCTATTTTTGAAAAAGTTGTGAAAATGTGTGCAAATCTTTGAACATATGTATTTTTAAAGTGAACATTTGTAACAAAAATGTTGCTTCTGGGGGGTCCCTGAAACAAAATATTTTGAGATGGGGGTCCGTGGCCATATACATATCATTTTGGGGGTCCTTCACATGAAAAGGTTTGAGAACCACTGACATAGTAGTCTCTCAAGAACAGACTAACTGAGCTCCAGTTAAGTGAAAAGGACCTTTTCTTTGACGATGGCTAGCCAGATTGCTGACATAGAAACATAGTTTTTTTTCCCAAAAACCTTTCAAAAGATTCAAAATACCCTTATAGAATCGGTTCTAATTTTCATGCTGATTTTTCAAAAATAGCAGATCTACAAGCTCGCAGCGCGGCACTCGGTGCCGCGCTGTGAGCTTGTATATCTGCTATTTTTCAAGAGTTAAAGCACAAAATAATAATACACAATACTGTGTACCCGTTTTGAATGGGTTTTAATGTAGAGCTGAGTAAACAGAATTAAGGAATCGAATAAAACAGTCGAGTAGATTTAGAGAAGACTGGAATGGAATGGATTGGAGTGAAATATACTGTGGCGAATTAGAGACGTGTATATACTGTTAGGACAGTGTAGAAGTAATTGCCAATTGCTTGTTTGTTTTTTTGGTGCGTAAAACAGCACTGTAAAAACGCAGGGTTGGGGTTAGGCGTTATGGACCCTTAAGCCCGTATCAGAGTGTACGGTGGAGAGCTATCCACCGCAAATTTGAGGTGGAAAGCTTTCCACCTCAAGTCAGAAAATAAGTGCAGGACATCATAGTCACTCACGGTGGAGTCCTGTACACCGTGACTGACTGGTCTAGATCGACCAATCAGTGAACGGGGTGTAGAGCCTGTCTGTCTGATAGTAAAAACAGAGAGATGTGTTGGGACTTGCGGTGTAAAGCTCTCCACCGCGAGGAATGATGTAACGTTGTAGTTTCATGACTCAAAAAGACTCGAAAAGACTACACCGCGGTGTAAAGCCTTCCACCGCCCAGGCGACTATGATGCCGGCTTTACGGGTCCACTTCTTGGTCACATTTGTACACTTTGCTGTCAGAGTTATAAATGGAACCACGGCACACTGAGGATTTTATAGTGCAGGGAGGTCTAAATAATGGATTAGTGCAATGTTAGATGAAGAGCTAGCTTCACAATCGACTCCCAAAAACTTGGCAGCCAAACGTGTCTCTGCCCCCCCCCCCCCCCCCCCGAAACATTTAGATTGGATTGTTTAAGCCATTTAAACCTGGAATTATTTTATACTTTAGCTATTGAAAAATAGCAGATATACAAGCTTCTGGGGGTCCCTGATACATGATATTTCGAGATCGGAATCGGCGGCCAAATACATATCATTTTGGGGGTCCTTGACATGAAAAGGTTTCAGAACCACTGACAAGGAAACATGCGTTTTTCAAAAAGCAGCTAGGATTTAGAAGACTAGAATCAGGTCAATATATTCAAAGACTTGTTCAAAATTAATTGTCATGATTTTTCCAAAATAGCAGATCTACAAGCTCGCAGCGCAGCACTCGGTGCCGCGCTGTGAGCTTGTATATCTGCTATTTTTCAATAGTTAAGGCATAAAATAATGGTTCAAGTAATAATGCGTATAATAATGCGTTCCCAGTCTAAATTCGTTAAATTCGTTTCTCCTGATGGGACGCTGTTCCTGTCTTTTCGGTAATTGCAGACACGGGCTGATTAGTCAAACAAGGAAAAGCGTATAGCGTGGCCAAAACTCAGCTCTCACCAAACATTTTGTGTCTGGCAAACATCAACGCTCATATTTCCTAGAGCTTATGATACTAAAGAATGACAAAACACCGAAGCACAGATGATTTGTCCTCAGCTGCAAAAAAAAAAAAAAAGGGCCATCGATTTGTTCACATCTCCGAATAAATACCCAGGATGCACTGTGAACTCTGCTGCGTAAGGACACAGTCACACACTCACGCATGCACAGCACGCCGAGGTGTCGAACGCGTAAATTACACGTTATGTCTTGTGGGTCGTGCACAGAAGGACACAAGCGGCAGCTCTCTGGTGTGCAGTTGGTTTAATTTGCATTGGAGTGCTTGGTTCACGGCTCAGATGGTTGGCTCAGATATATTAATTGATTGATGGTGTTTGAAAATGATGTCTCTTACCCCGCTGCATCTACAGCAGAATAATAGCAGATCTACAAGCTGCTGTGAGCTTATTTATCTGTGGAACCAAGTCAAAATGTAATGCCTCAACTCCTACAATTCCAAGTGATTGTCAGGGTGGAGGGTCCCCAGTTATTATAATTATTGGGGGGGTCGTGGCCTGAAAAGGTTGAGAACCACTGTCCTGCAGTACTTCCCCTGCTATCTGTATCTTAGCTGCTGTGCTGCCTTTGGCGACTGTATCAATACAGGTCTTATCTTATCTATTTCCTATTGGTTGATCCTGTGTCAAAGTTCACCTGTTGAATTTCATGTGCGAGACATTGACGCCTCCACCACTTTGCTCGCATAGAATGGAAGTGAGTGGCATGCCTCTGTCTGTGTGTGTGTGTGTGTGTGTGTGTGTGTGTGTGTGTGTGTGTGTGTGTGTGTGTGTGTGTGTGTGTGTGTGTGTGTGTGTGTGTGTGTGTGTGTGCAGGGCTGTGCCTGTGCCTTAATGCTTGCGGTGGTTGTGTTAACTGCGGTGGTTGTGTTTGGTCTCCCTGCTCTTCTATTGAGACTTTCAGGTCCATGTGGTCTGGTTTGACCCCTACTGGTTGACTAGTGGTACACTGCTTCAATTAACACTGAAGGTAAACATGCATTATTTAGGGCAGTTGTTCTCAACCTTTTCAGGCCACGACCCCCCAAAATAATCATAATTTGAACTGGGGACCCGCCCTCACCCTGACGAGCACTGAGAGTTGAGGAATTACATTTTGTATAACACAGTTTTATTGTGAAAATAGCAGCTCTACATGCTCACAACGCCTCGCGTTGCGAGGCGTTGTGAACATGTAGATCGTCTATTTTCACAATTTCTGCCTCTAATATTTTGACAATTTCGCCAATGTTTGATTTGTCATTTTAGAGGTATTAAAATGACAAAAAAAGGTTTGTTTACTGTTGAGTGAGAAAACAACGTTGCACATTGAGTTAATCATCTGGGGACCGCCCCAAAATAATCTGGGGACCTCCCTGGGTTGAGTACCACTGATTTAGGGGACCCAGGTTCGAATCTAAGTTGGACATGAATGTCACAGAGTTCATTCCTCAGGTGATCATACGGGTGACACTTTGTGAGCTTGTGATTGGCTATTTCCGGTGCTTGGGCTTTACATGTCTGTATCGGTGGTCCCCAATACACTTGTCTCGATATCAGAGGTATCAGAGGGTCGCCAGATGACAGTGAAGTGAAGTGACAATTTTAGGACTTCAGACCTTTTAAATACCTAAAAGAAAAAGAAGGAAAGAAAAGAGGAAAAAGACTATTGCTGCATCTAAAGTAATTAAGAAACTATTGATAGAAACTGGTCAAACAGTGCCAAATTGTCAAATGATATAAGAAAGAGATTTTTTTTTTAAACATGGCAGATCAGCTCACAACAATGCAAGGCGTTGTGAGCTTATTGTAGATCTGCCATTTCAAGATTTATCTGTGGAACTGAGTCAAACTAAATGCAATCTGGCTAGCCATCGTCAAAGAAAAGGTCGGGTCGGTCCTTTTCACTTTTCACTTGCAGACCATATAGAAGTCTGTCCTCGAGAGACTAAACTAAATGTAATGCCTCAACTTCTACAATTCCAAGTGCTTGTAAGGTGGGTGGGGGGTCCCCTGTTCAAATATGATTATTTTGGGGGATCACGGCCTGAAAAGGTTGAGAACAAACACTGCCTTAGCTCAGTGGCCTGCTGTGTAAAAGAAGAACTAATCGAGTCAAACCAGCAATTATTTGAAGACATTATTTTGACCAACTGCGGTGGCCGTCACAAAGTTTTGGACGCCGCTGGCTGTACACGATTCAGATTGTAATCTTGTCCGACAGTACAGGACCTCTGTGGTAGTATATCGTCGTTGTCGGGTGGAAACCTTGTATGTCCAAGACCGTTCGTTCTGTATTCATCATTTTAAAAATGAACAAAACTAGTGAAAACAGCAGATCTACAAGCAGATCTACAAGCACAACGCCTCGCAGTGCGAGGCGTTGTGTGCTTGTAGATCTGCTGTTTTCACTACTTTTGTGTGACGGCCTTGTATGATGAAGCAGGGCTTTACTTTGCGAAAGAACGTACACATTTGAAACTTGGAGATATGAGGTTTCTACCCGACAGTGACGATATAGTATGTAGACTCACTGTACAAGTAGCCTGCTAGCAGCCAGGCAAAGCGAAGAGCAGCTGTGACTAGGGATGGGACGATAAGCAATACTATCGTTTATCGCGATAAAGAACACTCACGATAATCATATCGTGAGGCGAGGCGGACGCGGTGGTCTGAAGGCCCGGTCCGCGGCGAAAAACGGCCGAAAAAAGCAGACGCGACCGCAACTTACACAGTATAGCTTTAATTTATCGTGATATCGTCCTCCGTCATGCACTGGGATCAATTCACCTTTTCTTTGCCGAGCTGCATATCCGGTACCATTCAAACCATCTATAATTGGTAAAAGGTACTTATTGCGACCATAGGTCGCATTTACTATCAAACCCTGCACAAAGTGTAAGTCAGTCCGTCCGTCAGTCAGTCTGTCTGTCACACCTCACACGTCACACTCTTGCCCTGCTCACATCTCCGCAACCGTTGCCCCGATCCATGCCAAATTTTGCACACACGTTCCTTACCTGCCAAACTACAACCTCCAAGGACCTCCAGGTCCCTGGGGGACCCCCAGATGTAAAAAATGACCAAATGTGCTAAACTGACCAAATGACCACCCCAACCGGGCTGCTCACGGGGAATTCCCGGGGACCACCCACTCCTGGTGCTCCAGAACGGATGCAAAAGTGGTGGCGCCCCCAGTGGAGGACCCCCTACACTGCAGCTCACATAAAATGCCGTAACTCCGGCTAGGAGCGACCGGGACAGCCGGGGCCGGTACCTATTCGTCCGCCTTGCCGGCACGGAGACCCCACCCCTCATTTCTCACATGGCCCTCTTCTAGCGCCACCATGAGGCCGATTCTTGCAAAACACATTTTTGCACACTGCTCCTACAATTTTTGCCCTAAAATCACGCAAATCGGTACACAGTATGTCTACACTCATCCCATCAACATGAATCTCTCCCATATAGCGCCACCTCCAGGCCCAATTTTAAAAACACATTTTTGGACACTGCTCCTACAGATTTTGCCCTAAAATCACGAAAATCACTACACAGTATGTCTACACTCATGTCATCAACATGGATCAGGAAGATTTTGGCAAAACACATTTTTGCCCTATTTGTGGAGATAAGTGACCTACGGTCGCTTATCTCCCGATTAGGGAGCCTTACTGGTAATATACGTACTCGATACAGTCTTTGTTCTGCTCTCTAGCAAATCTCTTCTGCGACGCGTTGTGAGCTTGTAGATCTGCTATTTTTTGGAAAATCATGTTCTGCCCCAGGATAATGGATTTCGATTCTCGCGATAATATCGTAAATTGCGATTTCTTTTGTCACAATAATCGTGATATGACATTTTCATATCGTCCCATCCCTAGCTGTGACTAGGTTGTTGTAGCAGGCACGGTAAAGCCCTTTGCACACAGGCGCGTTTATCTGCACGGATAAAACGGACAATTTCATTTGTTTTTAAAAGAAAACAATGATTCTCTACGACCTCATGCACACCGGATCCGAATTAGCCGTGCGACGAGTGGCTGCGGCCTTGCGTTTTTTTTCTCGATCGAACCCAGTTCGATTCGTGCGTCTTGTCGCATGCGGTAAAAAACTCATCACTCCTTTTATGACTCCTTTTGGGATCCGCAGCACAGATTCCGCACAGCATTGCACACCAAATCCAATGCGTTTTATTCATGCAGCAAACGATAAAAACGCCTGTGTGCAAAGGGCTTAACAGTGGTGCTTTTATTCTGTGACTGTGGCCTGCGGAGGTGTGATAAGCTAAGTGTCCTCACATGGCTCCGATTAGTAAGCAGAAGCAACGATCCACTTGACTGGACAGTGAAGGATTGAGTCGCGGGCCCATGCAGAACGCCAGGTGGTCAGGAGGATATAGACTGTTGGCCCGGGCCACTCACACAAAAGCTGCAGCAGTTAATCAAACTAATCAGTTTAACCCGTTATGAAGAATAATCAGTTTTAATGACATAATCGATTTTAGGAATTACAAATACAAAAAAAAAGATCCTCTCCACAGTCGCAATGTGATGCGTCGCGAGCTTGTAGATTGGCTATTATCACACAACACACCGTTGTGTTAGTAGTTATAGGTCAGAGTGTGGTTTGTTGTCGGTATCAGCCGAGTACGAGGGTGTCTATGCCCTTTTCAGTAAGCTAACTAGCAGGGACGTGCAGAGACTGTTAGGGAGGCAGGGGCTGAAATTTCTAAAAGGGCCTTTTGGTGAAACTATCGAAAATATCAGACCTCCAAGGTCAGGTCACAATGCGTTGCGCTGCAACGCGACGAGCTTGGAGGTCGGCTATTTTCGGTGCTCGATACCACACTGAACTAAGCATAATCAAGTCAATACTGTCTGGAGATGTGGCGTAATGGCAAGGGTTTCTACAGAGAGGGCAATTCTTTCAACATAAGATGCTGCAGTCAAGTTCAGGAGAGTTTGGACAAGGCAATTCTCCTGAATGCCACCTTCAGGTATGGCATGGAAAAGGGGTATTTGCATTTCTTTCACCATAGTAAAAACTGCATTCATGGTTCTGGAGAGGGCACTTTTTACAGACGGATAAAAGGGCAGGGGCTCAAGCCCCCTTTGATGTCTATGTGTGCCTGCTATAGACGCCTGGAAGATGGATGTCTGAGATGGAGTGCAACACCGTCAGTTCCCAGTATGTATGTATGTACGTACGTACGGTATGTATGTATGCCGGTGTCTCCTCTTGTTGAAGACCGTAGCCCAATCAGGGACCAGCATCTCTGGCAACGTCATCATTAACAGCCAATGAGGGACCAGTATTCCTGGTGATGCCAGTGGTGATGTCAGCAGAGTTTGGTATATAAGAGCATTCTGTATTCATTAACAGCCAAACAGGGCACACCTCATGGCACGCTCTTCTGGCCTACAATTAAGTCTATTGTGTGTGAAGCGCAAGTTGGCACCTCGACAGAGCGCAGTTCTAGTTTATAATGTGTTTTGTTTGGTATGATAGTTTAGTTTCTTTTGGTATAATAATGGTTTGGTTTAAGTATTAAGTAAGCCTTGCAGAGCCATGATGAGGCCCATATAGGGCAGAAGCCTATCTCCTGTTTCTGTAGCGCGAGGCAGCTTGATGTACAAGTAAACCCCCTGGACATGACGCTAGTATGTGGCAGGGACTCACCCACAATCCAACCCTTGATTGAATGGTTTGGTATGTCCATCTTTTGTTCTAACTTGAGGGGAACAAAAACAATGCGACACCAACCGGCACCAACCACCGGAACACGATTGTTGTCTCTTTGTTTTTGTTTTTTAAGCGGTGAAAACCGCTTCCAATGAATGGCTTTGTGTGTATCACGCCCATATATGGTCATTTCAGTCCAGAATGAACAGGCTTTTTCAAAAACAGAATGTCCGTTTAATTACCATATATGGTGATCTCAGTCCAGAATGAACAGGGTTTTTCAAAAACACAAAGTATGTTACCTTATGTCCATATATGGTCACTCCAGGCCAGAATGAACAGGTTTTTCCTGTCCCACAGAATGTCCGTTTAATTAACATATATGGTGATCTCAGTCCAGAATGAACAGGGTTTTTCAAAAACACAAAGTGTGTTACCTTATGTCCATATATGGTCACTCCAGGCCAGAATGAACAGGTTTTTCCTGTCCCGTACGTATAAAATATCAGTCCAGAATGAATAGGCTTTTTTGAAAAAGTAATAATGATTAAACAAGATAATTGCATATATGAATGCTGTCCTTATGATAAATGCAACAAGAAAGTTTCTCCATTAGAAAATGGTAATTATTTTTGTATTTATTTATTATTGTATTTATTTATTATTATATTTATTTATGTATTTATTTAATTACAAATTCTTATTTTAATGTATGTGTTTTAATCTATATATTTTTTAAACCTATTATACCAACTGTCATACCAGCTTTCCAAATACATTCAGAATAGAGGTTTTATCTGTCCACCGCTTCACTTCGAACCGAGGTTTGATTTTTTCTAAACCGGATCACATGTTTAGAATGAATACCACTATACCAGGCTTTCCTCCACAGTGGGAAGTCTGGTGATGCCAGTTTGGCAGTTTGGCAGTGCCAGGGATTGTCCAACCAGACGCTGGGCAAGCGTCTGGTTGGGCAGACTGCTGGGCGAGCGCTGGCGCTTTGGCATGGGATCGACTTTATGGGGAATGCCCATATTTGGACGTTTTCGGGCCGGGTAGGGCGTAAAATTTATGCTAAGGCCAAGCGGGGCCTCTGGCCGGACCAGTTAGGGCCATGCCTTAATTTGAGAACCCTGAGCTGGTCGAGTCATCATTGTGATGTAAGAACAGGTCAGCTATATCCTTCTGCTGAGCTGGTAAAGTCATCATTGTGATGTCAGAACAGGTCAGAGCAAATTAATTCTGTCTTGGCCATTCATTTGCAACATCATTGTGATGTCAGAAGAGCATGACGGACATGAGTTGGAGGTTTTAATACTAAATAGCGACCTACAGTACGGTCGCAATACGATTTTTAGTCGAATAAATCTACGGTTGATTTTCTCCGAAAATGTTTACTCTGAAAATAACCGATCTACAAGGTCAGTGACAAAACGGGGTCGGCAATATGAGAAATTTGCAACATCTTCTAAAAAAAATTCTTAACGGCATGTACCAGGTCTGTTAAACAAATCTATTGTGTCTATACAAATCTATAGGTCAACCCACAAAGTCGATTATTAGTGTAATCTTCTTCGTTTTGATGTTTCAAAACAGAGGAGATAATATGACTTGTGACAATATAAATAAATATGACCATTTGTATGACCTACAAAGATGATCAAATGGCTGCCAACTCATGGACGTGGAATGGAACGGAAACACAGAGGAAATGGCTTTATAGACAGCAACACAGCTGCTGAGGTCGCGTGCCGTGCGGTAACCGTGAGCTATGGAGCTATGCTTAAAGGCAGTCAGCCTACAATACGTACTGTATTGTCACCACCACCAGTCAGTCAGTCAGTCAGTCAGTCAAGTCAGTCAGTCAGTCAGTCAGTCAGTCAGTCAGTCAGTCAGTCAAGCACGCAGTTGTTGAGAGCAGTATAGTATAGTATATCGTCGTTGTCGAGTGAAAACCTTGTATGTCCAAAACCGTTCGTTTAGCATTTTTTCATTTTAAAAATGATTCAAACTAGTGAAAACAGCTGATCTATAAGCACACAACGCCTCGCACCGCGAGGCGTTGTGTGCTTGTAGATCAGCTGTTTTCACTACTTTTGTGCAACGGCCTTGTTATTGTATGATGAACCAGGGCTTTACTTTGCGAAAGAACATACAAATTTGAAACTTGGAGATTACGAGGTTTCCACCCGACAACGACGATATAGTAGTATAGTGGCCCAAACCTGTGAAAGCAGGTATTCATGATATTTAGAACGTTATAGCATCATAATGCGTGTGTACATACAGTATGTGTGTGTACACGTGTGTGTTCATGTTGGGTCATTCAGCTGTTAGCCAGACCGATAACGTGGATTCACTCATACACGTTCCTCCACGGTATCAGTCTGGACTTCGGCCCACAGGGAGCGAGTGCGAGGAATCAGAAAATGACCGGGCCAATCAGTGACTGCGTTTCACTGTTCAGCTGAAATTAGGGATGCCCCGATCAGGGGTTTTTTGCTCCCGATCCGATACCGATCAAATATTATTGCTTCCGATTCGATCCCGATCTTTCCCGATCCGATCTTTTGGCAAGGCATTAAGAAAAAAAAATTCTATTCATTCTATCACTTAGTGCAGCACTGAATCAACAAATTAAAAACAAAGCTTATGAGTAGTGTATAGTGATATAGGCCTACTAGTGCAGTGTTTCTCAATCATTGTGCAGCGGACCTTTGGTGTGGCCTTTGAAATTTGGCAGTGAAGTCACGATTTA
Organism: Nannobrachium achirus; assembly: GCF_963921795.1. NCBI lineage: Eukaryota > Metazoa > Chordata > Actinopteri > Myctophiformes > Myctophidae > Nannobrachium > Nannobrachium achirus. The sequence continues at coordinate 55,071,886 of NC_137817.1, read as the reverse complement.
AGGACTTTTAAAACCTGTTTAATACCTCAAAAAATAAAATAAAATAGACCATTACAGCATCAAAAATAATCAACAAACTATATAAAAACTGGTAAAACATTGGCCATTTTTAAAGTTGAAACAAAATAAGTTAAGAACCAATTAACCAGTCTGCTTTAAAAGTATGCAGTAGCAGCTAGTTCAGTGGTTCTCAACCTTTTCAGGCCGTGACCCCCAAAATAATCATATTTTAACTGGGGACCCCCGACCCTGAAGAGTTGAGGAAGTATATTTTGTATAACACGGTTCTATTGTGAAAATAGCAGATCTACATGCTCACAACGCCTCGCAACGCGAGGCGTTGTCAGCATGTAGATCGGCTATTTTCACAATTTCTGGCTTTAATATTTGACAATTTGGCCAATGTTTAATTTGTCATTTTAGAGGTATTAAAAAGTCCTTAATTTTTCACTTTCGAAATGTGCAGATACCCTCTATACACTTAAACTTTATGTTGATTTGTTTACTGTTGAGAGAGAAAACAATGTTGCACATTAAGTTAATCATCTGGGGACCCCCCCAAAATAATTTGAGGACCCCCCTGGGGGTCCCGACCCACAGGTTGAGAACCACTGAGCTAGTTGACAGTGCAGAGAGACATAATTGCCTTCCTTTGATCCATTAGCAAGGGGCCAATTACTACTTATTGGCATCAGCTGCCAGCTGTACACAGAGTCTGACACGATCACCTTCCCTCTGCAGGGCTCTGTGTCTGTCTCATTTCTCCAAAAGCCCTTGAATATGATTGAAAATGATTAAGGATTACTGTGATTATGGTAAGCTTACATTTCATATCGCATTCACCTTACCTGTAACTTTCAGTACTCCCAGAAAATATTTTTTTGAAAAAAAAAATAATAAAAAAAAAAAAAAAAAATTCGATTTTTTTTTTCCCGATCTCCGATCTTATAAAAACGGCCATATCGGCGGCCGATCCGATCACGTGATCGGGATCGGGCAACCCTAGCTGAAATGCAGTCACTGATTGGCCCCGGTCATTTTCTCTACTCTCCATACAGTATATCGGCATAAAAGGGACAATGACTGCATAGCGGGCCAAAAACTGTAGATGTCCGGGCCTGAACCTGTGAAAGCAGGTATACTGTACATGATATTTAGAACATTAGCATCATATGTGTGTGTGCACATGTGCGTGCACATGCGCGTGCAGTGTACATAGGGCTGTCACGATTATGACATTTCACTTGACGGTTAATTGTCACAGAAATGATTTAATTGTGTTTTTGTCGTTGACAATTACATCTCTGTTTGGCTTTTAGGCTTTGAAGTTGCACATGGCCGAGAAATTACTGACATATTTAAAAAATAACATTGATAATGGAAATAGCCGTTCTACAAGCTCACAACGCGTCGCATCGCGACACTTTGTGAGCTTGTAGATCTGCCATTTCCACAATTTTTTAACATGAAAATATAGGATTTTTCCTACATGGAAACGATTATGGCGATCATGACCAAATAATTGCGATTAGACGTTTATGTAATAATTGTGACATGCCTACGCGTACACGCGCGTGTGTGTGTGTACGCGGTCAGACAGGCGGCTAGGTGGTCGGTCAGCGTTCAGCGGCGGTGCCACAATAAGTCAAGTCACCCCCGCCTCCCGGCCTGTCAGGCAGGGCAGTTTACCATCAGAAAGGCAGTCAGTCGGCCAACAAATTAGGCAACAACACGGCCCTAAATCAGCCACCCAGTCGGGCCAATCGGCTGAGCAGTCAAGCAGACACAGATTCACACGGCCAGCGGTGCGGGCCACGCAATACGGCAGTCACTCAGCGGAGGCAAAACAGCAGCGATTATCTGGAGCATGTGATGTATGTTAAAGCATCTCTCTCGCTCTCCTCCACATCCCCTTGAGTGATTGTCGCTCCCTCTCTCGTTCCAAGTTCCTATCTGTGTCAGTGTGCATCTACTTGGTGTCTCTTTCACTCTCGTCGCTTTTGTATTGTGTGTGTGTGTGCGTGCGTGCTTGTGTGGAGCATGCGTTTGTGACGCGCACGCCACGGCCCTGCGCCCGCAGTGTCTGCTTTCCTCCTAAAATACACAGTTAAAATCCTCAGAGTCAGGAAGTAACACAGTTTAATGGCGTGCTCCCTCCCGGTACTTAGGAAGGTGACTCATGGCTTCACATTCATAAACACACACACACACACACACAGGACAGCGGTGCGTGTGGCTCTGCTGCGCAGTGCCCATCTTACTTTTAGAGCCTCGTTCTCATTAGGGTTGGGACGATTCACTTACCTCCCGATTCGATTTGGGTGACGATTCGATTTATATCACGATTCTTGATTTTATTACGATTCTTCGATTTACGTTTCAATATCACGCTCATTGAGATTCCCCCCCCCCCCCCCCCCCCCCCATTTAAAATGTTTCGGTGGTTGTCGTAGGACCACAGTACATTCTTCTTTCTCCGTTTAAGGAGCCCCAATATAACTACAAATCTGTAAACGGGTACACACAATCAAACTCATCTGCGTAGCAGGCGGCGGAGAGGGGGGGCAGTATTAGAGGCAGTATGATTTTCATTTTTGAGCGGTATGATTTTCATTTTTGAGCGGTGGTAAACCGCTCCATAGAGTGGCTGTGCGTGTGTCTGTAGCCACTTTTCCTCAGTGTTTTGCCATAGCAATGTGTTTTCCTCAGCGTTTTGCCATAGCAATATGTGTGTGTGTGTAGCCATATTACATCACCAATTACATCCTAGACCTACTGTATATCCTAGTCTTTTTCCTCAGCATTTTGCCATAGCAATGTGTGTGTGACTGTGTGTGTAGCCTGTATTACATCACCAATTACCAATTGAAGACGTTACGCAAGTACGACCACCCCTCACTTCACATTGGGTGTGATTTTTGAAACTCTGGTAACTTATTTCACCTCATAAAAAAGTAGATTCTGAACTTACACTCTCAAGGGTTAAAGATCTATAAGGGTTCATTTGGTTACCAACTCTCCATCATTTAGGTGGGGACCACCTGGAACCCCCTCAGGGACCACTGGTTGAAAACCATTAGTAGAGATAGATAGATAGATAGATAGATAGATAGACAGACAGACAGACAGACAGACAGACAGACAGACAGACAGACAGATAGACTGTATATTTGCATAAGCAGTGAAAGCGATAGAGAGGTGTGCCTATATGTTTACCGGTATATGCTATATAGTGTCTGCTATTTGCATGAACGTGAATAGAACGATAATGTCAAACACTTCCAAGGTAAATGAGAATAATTGCATTTCATTTGTGCATTCGTCATGGCGTTGTTGCTTATTGGAAAAAGAAGAGAATAATTAATTAACTGTGACGCAGGCAAATGAGAGTGATTGCGATTTTGAAGTGTAAGCTCATTTGTACACAGGATGTATTCACTGAGGGTGTGTGTGTGTGTGTGTGTGTGTGTGTGTGTGTGTGTGTGTGTGTGTGTGTGTGTGTGTGTGTGTGTGTGTGTTTGGAATTGTCTTTTCCAGGTTCATTCTTCATGTAGCACACATTACAAAGCAAACTAATGGAGTGTCAATGCACACTATTAACCATCTGTCTCTCTCTCTCTCTTCTCTCTCTCTCTTTCTCTCAATTCAATTCAATTCAATTCAATTCAAAGGGCTTTATTGGCATGAGAGAACACACGTTTACAAGCAGAAGTGTACACAGTACAATACAATCAATCAATATAATACAATCAAAATGAAATATGTACAATTGAAAGGGGAGATTTCAGTGCAGGGATGTATACACCATGATCAGTTGTCTTTAGGGTGGTTGTCTTCCATTTGATATCCTTCTCCTATCACAGCAGCTCACGAATCTCGCTGCTGTGTTACTTTGCACATTGTTGTACTTCAACCAGCAGATACGGTAGTTTATTTATTTATGTATTATTATCATTGGTCATGTTTTCATGTTTTGGGTGGTTATGATCTGTGGGAAGTATGTGTCTCTGGTGTATTGGTACAGTGGACAGGCGGTTAGGAAGTGTAGCTCAGTTTCCACTTCATTTGGTGTGCAGTGGGTGCAAAGTCTGTTTTCTCCAGGGAGCCAGGTATGCCTATATGACGTCCTTTCGATCGCAAGACTGTGCTCACTGAGTCTGTACCTACTAGTCAAGGTTTCTCTTTGTTTTGGGTCGGTCACCTTGCTCAGGTATTCTGCCACTGTGTATTCTCTGTTTAGGGCCAAATAGCATTCTAGTTTGCTCTGCTTTTGTTTCTCTCTCTCTCGCTCTCCCCCCCACCCTACTCTTACCCTCTACGCTTATGCCACGCTCACCCTCATTCCCTCTTTCTCTCTCGCTCCTCCTTTCTCAACCGACTCCCCCTCTTCACATTGTCTCTCTCTCTCTCCTCTCCCGCCCATCCTCCCATCTCTCTCTGTCTCTCTCTCTATCTGCCTTTCTCTCTCTCTCTTTCTCTGTAACATTGGTGAAAATGGACTGTTAAGTTGTCCATCTGGAAGACCAGGACGAATCAGGTTCAGTTGATCCCTTGTTGATGGCAATTTCAGCTCGCATCAAAATAGAGCAGGCTTACCAGCTCTGGTGGGGGACATTGGGGGGGGGGGGGGGGGGGGGGGGGGGGGGGGTGTACAGGTGTGGTGTGTAGGTGACGCACTATGCACAGTCCCTGGTGGTGATGGCACCTTACAGGTTGCTTAAAAAAAAGAATTGTCGTTCTAGTTCTGTGGTTGGATGGAATCGTCCTGCTTTTTCTTGTACTGCTTTGTTGCGACCACAGGTCGCAGTTAGTATGAAAACCTGCAGATCATGTCCGTCCGTCACACCTCATTTCACGCTCCATATATGGCCAAGATCCCTGATGTCATCAATATTAAGCCCATATCTGGGAATGCCCATATATTTTCATACCGTTGTTCCATATTGAGCTTGGCACATTTCCTGGGGCAAGCTGCCCAGATCACACATGTCCCACGTGTCTTCTTATTTTTTCACTCAAAAAAGCGCCTGCAATGTAATGCATTTGTAACTACATTGCAGTGCACATCATGGGGTGATCACTGCTGGCCTCCTGTGAATTGTTTTATTTTTGTTTATTTTCTGTTTATTTCGTTACTGAGTGAGGTCAGCAGACAAAGTGACGTGAGTGAGATGAAAAAACCTGGGTGAAATGTGCCAATCTCAACAGGAAACGGTATTGCGTCAGTCTCTGTTGTTTCAGCGCGACCTTAGGGTGCCTTACTGGTAAACACGGTTTTAACCCATTTAGGCCTAAAATTATTGAATGCTTTAGCTATTGAAAAATAGCAGATATACAAGCTCACAGTGCGGCACCGAGTGCCGCGCTGCGAGCTTGTAGATCTGCTATTTTTGAAAAAAGTCGTGAAAAATGGGTGCAAATCGAAATTTTTCAAAAATAGCAGATCTACAAGCTCGCAGCGCGGCACTCGGTACCGCGCTGTGAGCTTGTAGATCTGCTATTTTTCAATAGTTAAAGCATAAAATAATAATACACTATACTGTGTACCCGTTTTGAATAGGTTAATGAAGTGTCTCTCTCTCTCTCTCTCTCTCTGTCTTTCCCTCCCTCTCTCCATCCAGGAGGCATAAGAGTCAGAAGTAGGATGCTGTGTTTCTCTCCTCCACTCCATCGTTGTCCACCCTGCTCTCCATGACCTGAGGGAGCACGCGTCCAGCAGTGGGAGGGACCACCGACAACCAGAGAGAGAGAGAGGGCGAGAAGGCCTGAGAAGGAAGGAATCATTTTATTTTAAATTTACATCATTGTTATTTTTTTTAAACCTTCGCGGCGAGATGGCGGCGACAGAAGCCAACGCGGCGCCCCCCGTGGTTCAGGAGGACAGCAAGCCGGCGGTGGCGGAGGCCAATAAGGCGAAGGAGGCGGAGCAACCCGCGGCGGCCAACGCCAACAAGTCAGAGACTGTGGTCGTCAACAGCGAGGCGGTGGTCAGTAAAGACGGCGAGGCCGCGGCCGCCGTCGTCGTCAACAAAGAGACAGTGAGCAACGACAAAGAGGCGGCGAGCAACGATACAGCTGGGGCCGCGGCCGGCGCCGAGGGGGGAGGAGGAGAAGGGGAAGGAGGAGGAGGAGGGGGAGCCGAGGAGGTGACGGCTGCCCACGAAAAGACCTCCTTCCTGGACTCCTTCCTCAACAAGAGCGGCCTGGGCAAGGTGATGGCGGGCCGGAAGAAGAAGGAGCACGGCACGGAGGAGAACGCCACCGCCGCCGCCACCGAGGGCGGGGAGAAGGAGGGCGGCGATAAAGAGGAGGGAGCGGCGGCGGCGGCCACAGCGACAGAGGGAGGAGAGGAGGGAGCCATAGAGAAAGCACCCGCGGAGAACGGCGAGAAGGAGGAGAAGAAGGAGGGGAGCGAGAAGGCCAAGGGGGAGAGCAAATCCACCGTGAGGGACATGATCAGGAAACCCGTGGCGCGCATCTTCTCCCACCGCACCAAGGAGGGAGCCAAGGTGAGGACTGACTCCACCGCACCACCCCCTCCTAGCATAGTGGTTCTCCAAACCTTTCCATGTTATCCACCCCCATAACTCTGAGAGTTACGGACCTGTAAGGGTCCATTTGAGAACCACTGCCCTAGCACTTCACTCTCCCTGCTTTCGATTGATGCTAACGATTGACCAAGATAATGTCTCCCTAGTACTACGCACTAGACCATATATGGGCAACTGGCGGCCCGGGGGCCACATGCGGCCCTCACCTTTACTTAATGCGGCCCGCTGGTTAATACCGGAATACTGATAAATTATTGCTTTCAGCTGTTACAATTCCAAACATGACTTGCTTTAATTCCGTCAGTCTATATTAGTAGCTTAATGACTAGAATAGTAGTATTCAAATGTATTTTGTATTTGTATTTAGGTTCATAGAGTCAACATGAATATATAACTAAATGTGTTTGAAATTAAATCAAAATGTTATTCAGGATTCCAATTCAAAAGAAGCAAAAATAGCTGATCTACAAGCTCAAAGGCATCGCAGCGCGATGCGTATTTAGACAGATGACTTGGATAGCATGTTGCTTAGACAGATGCTAGGTTCTTTGTTTAGCTGCTATCATAGTTTATTTGAGGCGACGACACTGTTCTCTCTGCGCTCTATTTTTGTTTACCTTGTTTATGACGTGTGCCAGCAGAGTGCGTAAGTCAGGGGCGTGGCCAGGATTTACCAACTGGCTAGGCCTGGCACAATGTGGGTGGGCACAGATGCAAGCTTGTACATCGGCTATTTTAAAATAGCGAACGTTTAGAATATTTACTGGGACACAATACAGTCATTTGTCGTGGACGTGGGCTTCCCAAGCAATATGGAGACGTTTTAACTTTAGACATCGCTTCATAAATGACTGAGCTATGATCAAATCAAACTGTGGTGTCTTTCTTTGCTTCCTAGATAGCCGCGCTGATCGCGCCGCACATCGCTACGCACATCGCCACACCACTGGCATAAGTAAGGGTGATGAGTGCTGTCTGTATGTGAGTGGGTATGTGGCTGACAAAGTTGTCACCTCGACAGAGTGACAAATTGCCCACATACATACATACATACATACATACATACATACATACATACATACATACAGACAGCTATCATCACGCTACTTGCTCGCTCTGCTGGTCGCTGTCGACATTTTCTTCGGAAAGTGACGTGAATTACCAGCCATATTTGGCTATGAGTGCACAAGGCACAAGTTGGCACTGTGACACGTTGTGAGCTTGGGGGTCGACTATTTTCGGTACTTATTCATGGTCTGGAGAGGGCACTTTTTTACAGACAGTAAAAGCCATTTGATGTCTGTGTGCACGTGCCTGGGTCTGAGAGTCCATGGACCACCATTTGAGATATATCTCAAATGGTGGTCCATGGCTCCGAATAAATAAAGGACCTTGGCTTGGAAAAGGTTTGAAAAGCACTGTGTTGAATGTGTTAAAATTGTAATTGTAAATGGCAGGTGAAGGTAGGGGTGGGCGATATGGAAAAATACAATATCACAATATTTTCCCAAGCTGTATCACGATACACGATTTTATCACAATTCTTTTTCACGTTGGTCTTGATGGTTATTTTTCAAGTTACTTGACAAAAACTCTCTGGGTTCCTTTTGGGAGGTCTAAATTGAACTTTACAAGTATGTAACTCTGACAGCATACAAATGAAACCAAATGGACCCTTACGGGTCCATTTGGTTTCATTTCTATGCTGTCAGAGTTAAGTGGAGACCTTGACATTTTGCAATGAATCTCTGTTGTAACGATTGAACAGGATTTTTTGCAAGGCTCCCTCAATTGTATCACGATATACGATACCTCTGAAAAGGCATATCGTGGAGACATTGTATTGTCTCAACGATATTTATCACCATAACGCCCACCCCTAGGTGAAGGCCCGCTCCAAGTCCCTGGACCGGCTGGAGGACCCTGAAGCCCTCAACGCCACGGCAGAGGACTCCACCCTGGAGGACACGGCGGGAGGAGGAGCAGCCGCCGCCGAGGGAGGCGCAGAGGGAGGCGCAGAGGGAGGCGCAGAGGGAGGCGAGGCCAAGGCCTCGTCCACCACCACCAAGCACATGAGGCGCTGGCACTCCTTTAAGAAGCTCATGGCCCAGAAGACGCACCGGAAGAGCGCCGCCGGCGCGGTGGGCGACGAGGGGGCGGAGGGCGGAGAGGGGGGCGGAGGAGACTCGTCCACGCTGGACTCCAAGGAGTCTGGACAGAAGAGGTGGAAGCTGAAGCGCTCCTGGACCTTCCAGGTTAGGGTTTGGATGATGATGTTAGAGTTGATTTTGTTGACTAAAACTATGACGGAAAATGTTCGCCGACTTTACCTTTTTCTTTTAAACTTTTTGCCAATAATTACATGACCTACGGGATTGATTATTAAAGGGATCCCTGGCTAATTCTAAATGTATTTCTTCTAGAAATAGCTAATCTTGAGTGAAAGATTAGCTATTTCTAGAAGAAATAAAATAATTAAGGTGTTTTTAATTTTACATTGTAGTTATAGAGGACAATTATCATGTATTAAGGCATATTTGTCGTATTAGCCAGGGATCCCTTTAATACTTTAAGTGCCATTCCCGAACTAGTTCGGGATTTCGGAAACCAGCCATAGTGTGCTGATCCCGAACTAGTGAGATATTGTTTTGTATTACATAACACTAGTGCGCAGTCAATGGGACTTGCTGGTGAAAGAAAACTCACTGTGTGGTGATCCATTGGGCGATGACGTTGTCAGGAAGCGTATATTCTCCATAGGCTCCTATTCTTCGCGCTGCAAAGAAACGCCTTTATCTCGGAATCTTTCTCCAAAAACACTTCGATCGCCAAGAAACGCTTATATTCTTTCATGGCGACACTGGGCCGCCCGCGACGGTCGGCCGTGGTTCAACACGGTTCATTTCCGTGTGAAAGTAAACATCCTGATCCACATCACAACACTGTGAATTTCCACAACATGGACACAATCGTGGCTTCCGGGGCTCTTCAAAATAAAGCGCAGTGAATGGCGGCACAGTGTCTGGATGATTTATAAAGTAGAATTATTGAATGCTTTAACCAGTGAAAAATAGCAGATATACAAGCTCACAGCACAGCACCGAGTGCCACTCTGTGAGCTTGTAGATCTGCTATTTTTGAAAAAGTCGTGAAAATGTGTGCAAATCTTTGAATATAGCCTACTGTATGTATTTTCAAAGCGAACGTTTGTAACTAAGATTTTGCTTCTGGGGGGTCCCTGGAACTAAATATTTTGAGATGCGGGTCCGTGGCCAAATAAATATCATTTTGGGGGTCCTTCACATGAAAAAGGTTTGAGAACCACTGACATAGTAGTCTCTCAAGAACAGACTAACTGAGCTCCATGCAGACACTGATTTTTTCTCTTCAATGTCTCGCGTTGCCATGGTTACCATAGACTTCCATGTAATTGTGCAATTGTGTAAAAAGTGCACGCCCATGCCTAGATGATGCACCACGTGTGTAGATGCTGTTCACAGCTTTCAAACAAAAAAATCCGCTTGGAAATCCGTTCAGGCATTCATGATTTATCAGCCATTATGTTTTCTTCAGATGTAAACAAACATGGCTGCCATGTTTGAAAGAATGAGTTGGTATGGGGGTTAAACATGCAATTTCGCGATCGCGATCATGCCTAATACATTTCTGGAGGTCCAGATTGCTGACATAGAAACATAGGGTTTTTCAAAAAATCGTAGAAGGATTCTAAAGACACTTACAGAATCGGGTCAAAATTCTAATTTTCAAGATTTTTCAAAATAGCAGATCTACAAGCTCGCAGCGCGTCACTCGGTGCCGCGCTGTGAGCTTGTATATCTGTTATTTTTCAATAGTTAAAGAATAAAATAATGATACACAATAATGTGTACCCGTTCTTTTTTTTGTCTTTTTTTTTTACTTTTGTTTATTGTTTTTTTTAACAAGCATTCATTGTATGAATCAACAAAATGTTTTAACAATGCTTCATATATCCCCATTATCACAAAAAACATCTTAATTATATATAATTTTTACCCCCCAAACAAGAAAAATAAAAAAAATAAAAAAAAAACACTTACAAGAACAATAAGACAAAAAGGAAATAATAATATGTGTACCCGTTCTGAATGGGTTTTAAATGATTAGGTGGATTAACTGTTGCTCCCTATACTCCCAGGGCCTGAAGAGAGACTCCTCCATGGTGGGGATCAGCGGCAAGACCAAGAGCGGCGAGAAGGAGGAGGAGGCCACCGAGGCCGGCGCAGAGGAGGCCAAGGCAGAAGGAGGCGCCACAGACGAGGCCAAGGCGGAGGGAGGGGAGGAGAATAAGGAGGAGAAGTCCGAGGGGGGAGATGGGGAGGAGAAAGGGGCGGCCGGGGGTGGAGTCGGCGGGGTGACGCAACACGCCAACGAGATCTGGACCAACTTCAAGAAGCGCGTCATCCCCAAGTCCAAGCGGGCCAACACGGAGTGTGGCGCCGCCCCCGCCGGCGAGGAGGAGGCTAGCGCAGCCCCGGCCGCTTCTGGTGAGATTACTTGCGTGTATACAGTAGGGCTGTTCGATGAAACGATTTTTAATCGAAATCAGATTTTTTTTCTTTTGGACGATTTAAAAAAAGAAGAAAATCGTAAAAATCTTTTTCACTTTAATTAGGGTAATTCTGGAATGGATCTCACTCATTAGAGCCTTGCACGGGGCAAGAAGTCCACAGCCTGACAAGGTCCGACACAAAATGAATGTAATTTCTCTCTGATCTGCCCTTTCTTTGATGCGCAGCGCACAGGCTGGGCAGCTCACTGCTTACCATGATGTTCGCCCACTCGCGCTGAAACGGCAAACACAGAACAGACACTGAGCTGGTTAACTTGTTATTGTTCGATTAAACGGCCGGGCCACTGAAAAAAGCTTATTAATGCTGTGCTACCCACCTACTGTCCCTGTGTCACTGTGTTTATTTTGCGTCGGGGAGCGCTGCCTGTGAGCAGCGCATCGCCTCCGTCTACAACAATATACCGTACCCTGGGACTCCCTATTTTGCAGGTCTTTCAGTCCGCGTGTATCAATACACACTGACTGAAAGACCTGCAAAATAGGGACTCCTCTACAACTCCGAAGGGAAGGCGGACTTTCACTTCGTCGTACGACGTGTTGCATTCTGAAAATAACTGATCTACAAGCTCACAACACTTTGCATTCGCGACACGTTGGGAGCTTGTACTGTAGATCAGCTATGTTCACCACGCTAAGACTTGCAGTATGTTTAGACGTTCAAAAACCTTTGGCTTCACAATAAAAGTCACAATAAAAATCAGCTTGCTTTCCCAGACAGAAGCAACGTGGAAAATACAACATTCGATGGCATTTCACATTGCAAAAGGGTGCAGGTCAGTGGGCACCTAAAAATTGTGGGCACCAATGCTATACATTGGCTATTTGTCCGTAAAAGAAAAAGAAAAAGAAAAAAACATTTGTTTGCATTTTTTAAAAGCATATTTAAACAATTTGTTATTCTTCTACCAAAAAATCGGAATCGAAAATCGACTTTTCTGAGACATAAATTAGTTTATTACATAAACTGGATTTTATTTTTAGGGCATATTGAACAGCCCTAATATATTAATGTAGTGTTGCAGTGTGATTGAATATGTATGCAAATGCATGCAGTCAACCAGATGTCTTGGTGTACAGGATATACCGCAGTTGAATAGAAAGATGTCCCCATTTGCTCTGCAAAATTATATTCCAAATGAGAACAAATTATGCAACTGTTTCCAATTACAGAGGGAGTTGTGTGTGGCTAACATCAATAATAGTTTGTCCTGGTAGCAGGGATAACTTACTAAGTTATAATGATGACTAATTATCATATAATGATAATAAATCCTCAATAACTTTAACTTTAAAGTATTGTCACCACTCTTTAGCTACCTCGGCCCCATTTACACTGGCAGTCAAATCCAGCCTGAATCAGATCTGTGCCACATCCAGATTGGAATCTGATTGGTTTTAAATGATCACATGGTCACATGGAACAAATCAGATTCCAATCTGGATCTGATTTGGCTGCCAGTGTAAATGGGGCCTTAGTGTTTTCCTATTGGCTACTGACCTGTAGTGTTATACGTTACCACCTGAAACAGATCTACGAGCTGAAAGGCTATTTGAATAAAAGTGTGGTCGACTTTCTATTAATCCCACTGAATTAACCAGCTAGCCTGCTAGTTGCCGTAGTGCTGGATAAGGTGTTACGTATGGTCTCAGAGATCAACCATTATGTGGTTTGAAGACACGATTAGGCGGAAGAACAGGACGTAAAAGAGAACGGCAAGCAATGAAAGCTTTATTTCCGCTGCTAACAACCAAACAGCCTGCTAACAACCCGCTAACATAACAACCTTCCCCTCCAGGTGAAGAGGGGGCGACGGAGGACGGCAAGGAGGGCAAATCAGCCAAGGCCAAGCGCACCCACTTCAACCGAGCGGTCTCCCTGAAGAACTTCATCCTGCGCAAGGGCAAGTCCGCCAGCGTGGACATGGGCGAGGGAGCCAAGGAGGACGAGGAGGGAGCAGGGGGCGAAGGGGGAGCAGCAGAGGGAGCAGCAGCAGCCGACGGCGAAGCTCCTGCTGCCGCCGCCGCCGCCGCAGAAAACGAGGTGGCGGAGAACAAGGAGGCGCCACCAAACGAAGAGGCGCCCGCGGCCGCACCTGCCACCAACGAGGCGCCGCCGGCCGAGGTGCCGAAAGAAGCGGAGAAAGCGCCTTCAGAAAGCGCCACTGCCCCGGCCCCCGTGGCAGCCGCCGCTGCCGCCGCCGCACCGGCCGCCGCACCCGCCCCCACCCCGGCGGCCCCGGTGACCAACGGCGAGAACGGCTGCTCCAACGGCACGGCGGAGGAGAGCGTCGTTCTCAACGCCGACACACAACAACACAATCACCAGGACGCGGAGGAGGAGAAGGAGCAGCCCGAGGAGAAGGAGGAGAAGGAGGGAGGAGGGGGCAAGAAGGAGAAGAAGAAGAAGAAGGAGAAGAAGTCGGCCAGCAGCCCCTTGAAGAAGGGCGGCAAGGAGGCGGGAGGAGGCAAAGAGGAGGCCAACGCCAAGATCATCAACGCCGTGAACAGCGGTGAGTTAGCGGCGGGCGGCGCCTGCGCTGAACCCACGGACCCTGGTGTTCAGCCGCAAAACAACAACATCGTCAGCAAAGAAGGAGACACTAACACCAGACTAATCACAGCCGATAGCAGCAGTAACCCCACTAAAAGTAACTGTCAAGACGCGGCGCGCGCGTCTGCCAGCTTAACAGAGTTAGCGCTAGACGCAAATAGAGAGGGGGGGATTGTGCAGGGAGGGGAGGAGGAGGATGGGAGGTCTCCACAAAACGGGGGATGTTGCGACGGTGTTCTTGGCGTGAACGCAGAGTTGAGAGATCAGGGGGAGGAGAGGGGAGAGGAGGAGGAGGAGGAGGAGAGGAAGGCAGAGCTGAGAGAGGCGGCGGCGGCCATTGTTCAGGACGTGATGTCGGCTGCCGCCGACCAATTAGAGAGGGAGCTGTGTGTGGCTGACGTCAATAACGGTTTGAATGGGTGTGCTGGTAGCTAGCTAGCGTCCAGGTCTTGATGTTAGATACTGAAAACACACACACAAACACACAGACACAGACACATAATGGGACTTTTTTGCAGGTCTTTCAGTACGAGCGTATCGAAAAAGCACCTGGGTTAAGGCAAGAACCGCCTGCGGAAGCTTGTGATTGGCTGCGCGGAGGTGCCGAAAGTTGGGGGGGATTACTATTCTGGCCCCCTGGTTTACAACTTCTAACGGCGTTGTGTCGCTCATGCGACCTTAGCAGCTCTCGACACGACGACTCGCTCGCTACCGCTGGCTTGGCGGTGTCTCACGTGGCTCAAGGTCGCCTGAGACGGCGCGCCTCCGTCATCTCCACCTTAACCGAGGTGCTTTTTTGATGCACTCGGACTGAAAGAAAAAAAAGGGAATCCCGACACACAACACACTGAGACAGAGCATTTTGTAAAGCTGCTAACACATACACATTATCTACAAACACACACGCTAAGTTTACACATTCACACGTATTGCAGCCCATGCAATCCCATGGTGCTAAATGTGTGGTCACACACATACAGTAATACACAGGCCCTAGAGATGATATGCAGGAAGCACAAGGCAACACGGGCATGTCAAGGGCATCTGCTTATGATGAAGGGTGATTCATAGCAATAGCATGATCATTTTAACACAGGTATCGATTGAATGAACCCTAACCCCAACCCTTAAATCCCTGTGAGACAATTATTCCAAGCAGAGAGTGTACGTGTGTGTGTGTGTGTGTGTGTGTGTGTGTGTGTGTGTGTGTGTTCAACTGTAAATAGCCACATGGAGAGAGAGAGAGAGAGAGAGAGAGAGAGAGAGAGAGAGAGAGACATTGGAAATATTCTTTATTTCGGACCCAGGGAGATCCATATCACAGTTACAATACAATAAAACAACAATACAAAAATAAAAGCAAAATGTGCCAAATGTTTCGTTTCTGGCAGACAGACATGTGCGCCAATGGTGCCACAGTCTAGATGAGAACCTGACAGAACTGCGTGTAGGGTCCGTTATAACAGTGAAACCTGTACATCAGGTTGCGTAGCACAGCAGTGCAGGTGTGTTCCCCGACACTGACAAACATCTGGCTCGCACTGGAGCTTCTCTGCGCTCTCAGCAGCAGCCTCATGCCGTCATTATAGGCCACTGTGGGTCGTCTGATGCTGCCTTGTATGTAGCGTCACCATAGGTGGGCAGTATACAGTGGGGTACAAAAGGATCTAATGAGAGATATCTTCACAGGTACCGAGCACATGCTAAATTTGCGACACAGCATGTTGGCTTGTGCATACAGCTTCTGCCGCTGTCTACAGATGATCTTGTCATCCGAAAGTTCATGGGAGATAATATGACCCAAATAAGTCATCTCACTGCACGCACTTAGGGCAGAGCCAGCCAGATAGAAGTCTGGAAAGGTTGATTGTCCGTCTTCCCTACTTCGGACAATCGTGATTTGACGCTTTTTAGCATTGTATTTAGTATACAATACAGACCAAATATCACCAATATCATCTGCATACATCAGGTGATTAAGGGGAGGCCTCTCCATTCCGACATGTCGCCACTCCGAAATTGACTTCTTATTGTCGGAGTGGCGACACTCCCATGGGCCTAAGGTTTAGGGTTAGAGATAGGGTTAGTGTTGGAATGGAGACATGTCGGAAAGGAGACATGTCGGAGTGGAGAGATGCACTCGGTGATTAATTAACATGTCACCAACCCTACACCCAGCACCACATCCATTTAAAGGACAACTTCATATTTTAGATTTGTAATTAGAGAAATGAAAAAGTGAGTGTTAAAATGTTTTCATTTGCTTTGTGCTATTGTTTTATTGCGTTTACCGTGCTAAAATGTGGGACATGCGTATGCATGGGGGCATGCATATTTTAGTGGCTAAATATGTCTTTTTAGACACAATAAGCCAGCAGTTTCTTTATTGCTATTTACAGTAACACTTCAAGTCACATCCAACCATGAAAGGTTGCGTTGTATTTTGGGAATGGGCATATTCTGTGTAAAATGACATATTTAGCCACTTGTACGCATGCCCCCAACCACTGAAATAATGATCTCTAAAAGAATAGAAAGAAGTAAATGAAATCAATTTAACACTCATCTTTTATATTCTTTAATTACAATCTAAAATATGAACCCTTGTTGTAAAAAACTAAAGTTGTCCTTTAACATCAATGATAAATCATTCACATAAACATTAAAAAGAAAAAAGGAGACAGAATTCCTCCCTGTCGGACACCATTGGTTACATGAAAGAGAGTAGATATTGACCCCATTTTACACTCATCGTCTGGTGAGCATACCAGAACACCAAGACTCTGACCTCAGTCATATACAGTGGTGACCAATTCATATGCAATAATGACTAAAATGTTTACACACATACAAGCATGAGCATAACATGGTTCCTGATTAGCCGTGTTTGATGTGAATTAAAAAGCACACAACGGCTGGCTTCAGACTGACTTTGTGGTTAGAAGTAAGTAAGGCTTATTGTCGGCATCAGCCGAGAACGCCGGAGTCTGTCCCCGGTACGCTGCACGCTAGAACCCTGGGAGACGGATTGCTGAGGTGGAGCGCCACACCTACCATCAGCTCCCAGTACTTACCGCGTAACCTGCAGGTCGCAACACGTGCTGTTCAAGCGCTGAGCTGGCGGTGCCGGGTTCGAAACCATGACCTTGTGGTCCAAAGGTCGAGGGCTCTACTGACTTGATGAGCTACTCAGACTGACTTTGTATAGCTTGTATATAATGCGTAGCCTAGCCTACTCACTTTTAGCTCCAACATACAGT
This sequence comes from Nannobrachium achirus, assembly GCF_963921795.1. Classification (NCBI taxonomy): domain Eukaryota; kingdom Metazoa; phylum Chordata; class Actinopteri; order Myctophiformes; family Myctophidae; genus Nannobrachium; species Nannobrachium achirus. The sequence goes on along the minus strand of NC_137817.1, from coordinate 55,054,912 downwards.
ATAAAGCACCCGACACTGAAACATTACAGTATTACAGTGACAACAGATTCCAAAGAGAGCTAATGTGGGTGGTTGAACTTTGGAGAGATGGAGATAGGAAAATAAAAATGTTAAGTGAAAAACCAATTTAATTGCTTACTGGCACGGTCCGTCACTGTGGAAGCCAAAATGCAGGCCTCGCGCCAAGCTCCCCCATCCCATAAAGCGTTTAATGCACTCCAATGGGACCCCGGGACTGATGAGATATTCCACGTTAAATACATTTTCCATGCAAATTTGAGCATTTTCTTTTCGTCCGTGGCCTTGTAACCAACCGTCGCTACATTTTGTGGCTCGTGACTGCGTGTCTTTGGTTCTGCACACACAGCCCTTAAACGATGAGGGAGGGATTCTGAGGTAATGAACATTTGCTGTCAAACGTTACATCTGCATTCACCCGAGGGAAAGGAAGGTTAGCTGACCGTGCATGGCTGTTTGTTTTTTTCCGAGCACTGGACTGTGTGCTTCACAGCGATACGCCGTCACACCTGGGAGCCTTTCCAGAGCAACACAAGTCTCCTAGTGTTGGCCACTGAACGGCTCCGTCGGAGCGTCGAGTGGTGAGAGTTCCCGAGATTCCATTGTCCGCCGTTCCCAGCATCCATCGTTCGCTTAATTGCTCCTCTGAGGTTTTTCTCTCCCCGAAATGTTTGGCGACGCGCTCGAGGGTTCCAGCGGTGATGAACAGACGCCTCTTCGCTGGCCTCCTTCTCTCCGAGGACGCAATAAAAATGGCTTATATTAGAAAAAGAAGAACATTACATTTGGAAGAGGGACAGAAAAGCCCCGTCAGGCACATATATCAAACGCGCCGTTGTGTTCCACACAAAATGTGTCTCGGGGTAATTCACACGCTGCTACGCTGTTTGTTCTTAATCTTACTATAAATGCGCGCCACAGTATAAACATCACAACATGTGACGTATTGTGAGCTTGTAGATTTGCTATTTTTGGTGCGAGACACCGCAAATCTGGTATGACCTCGGCTAGCGTTTAGTGTGAAAGCTGTTGAGATCCATGATGCAACCCATTTGTTGTTAGCCTCTGCATCAGCAATATACCTAGGCCTATAGCAGTGTTTCTATACATTTCAAATTTCAAGGTCTCCCCTTAACTCTGACAGTGTACAAATGGAACCTAAAGGGTTCATTTGGTTCCATTTGTACACTGTCAGAGTTACAGACTTGTATGGGTCAATTTAGACCCCCATAAAGGAACCCACAGAGTCCATGGAATCCACTTAGAGAACCACTGGGCTATACCTATAACTAGCTATATAGCATGCATAGCCTAATTGGCTCTCCATGTGGCTAATTAACTCTGCACACTATCAGCAGTAAGCGACTGACCATAACTAGCTATTGCTTTGGCATTTGGCTCCACTGTATTGTGCACTAATGCTAAGCTACCAAACATAACTATAGCTGTAGCTTGGATTGTTATAAGAGAAAAGCTGGTTTAACAGACATCAATAGAGTCGAGGCCGTCATGGGATTAGTGGCCAATCTATATCAAAGTGTCACAGAGCCCTTTTCAAAAAGCCAGATTAAGCAGCCTCTCTCCATCTCTCTCCATGCCCCTCTCCACACCTCTCTCTGGGAAGGATACAACCATCGACACACAGGTAGATGGTCAGATTCCAAGGTCAGGTGGGCACTATAGGGACATCTGGGCACCTCGATGTAAAGTTTGCTATTTTGTAGAAATTGTTAAGAGAAAAAAAAGTCTTAAGTAAAAGAAAATGAAAGGTATAGGCCTACATGATCATTACATGCTAAAACATTCGACAGTTGAGGTCTAATATTTCCACAATAGAGTAACGAAGTCATGACGTGACTCGCTCATCCCCTGGTTCCACGGAAGTAATTTCTCTACGGAGAATAACATTGGGTCATCTTAAATCGTCTCATAATAAGCATTGTGGTCCAAAAATAAACAAACTGTCTCTGTGATATTGTCAGGGAGGTGGCTCTGTATGGTTTATGATAGTCAGTCACTCATATTTGATACAGTCTGTTTCTAGGGAAAATCTAACTAATTCGGCGACAGTAACATTAGCGTTTTCTCACCATCAGTTGATTCTTCATATCCATATGAGTCAAACCGCTGAGATATTTGTTTATGTTTGGAACACAGTTCTTATATGACACAATATGAAAAAAAAGTCTATGGGAAACAAGACAGGGGAGATGTGAAAGAAGACAGGTAGAAGACGGGTAGATACAGTAAATATGTAAATAAATAGGCATTTTAGGGCTAGTTGCAACCGTTCTAGTCTTCCTGTTTCTGAGCCTCTCTTGACGACATGTTTGTTGTTTGTTTGTTATGTGTTCGTTCCATTTTTCATATAATTATGTAATACGGGTTTGTAATTGATCATGTGTTTATACAGTATAGAGGTGTTGTCTTGTTGGCTTTATATATATATATATATATATATGTGTGTACATAAAAACACTAATGCTGCACACACTAATCTAATGTAACGACAGATCATTCAGACGGTAGGCACACATGTCTCCTCCTGCTACTAAACCCCACTAATCACCACACATTATTACACACACTACTATAACTCCCTTTTTTACATAATGAATGTTTTATTCTTATCGATATACATTATCATTTCTTGATTCTTAATATCCTTTTTTCTTCCCCCCCAAAGGACACGTTTTGTTAATATATTTTTTCAATCTCTTCTTCTTGTTATATGTCCACCAGACAAAAAGGCGGGAAACGTGTGAGGCGCACACAAAGAGGATTAGCACGGCCCGGGATTCGCTGAGCAAGGAGCTCTTGGCCCCTCCCCCCCACCCCCACCCAGCTCCTCCACCTCCCTTCCCCCACCCTCCCTCCTTCACCCCCCCCCCCCCCTCCCTCCATCCCTCCCTCCATCCCTCCCTTCATCCCTCCCTCCTCCCGAATATACGGAGTAATCACGTGTTAACCCCCACGGTTCAACCACGGTGAGAGAGAGAGCGATGCAATCCGACATAGACGACAGAAGAAAAAAAGAACAAAAGAACAAAAAGAAAAAAAGATGATCAAGTCGAATAGTAGTTATACTCAAAAAGCAATAAGTCAGTTCATCTTTTTATCGTTATCTGTCCCAGGACGGGTTTGTCTACCCCCCGTCCGCCGACGACATTCCAGCCATGTCCCCCCCCCCCCCACCACCACCACCCATACCTCCCCCCCCTCGTTCATACATACATGTACATCCATGTTTTTATTTTATTTTTTTGTTTTTTTGCTTGTCTTTGTGAGATTTTATATTGTCTAAAGAAATGATGAAAAAAAAGTCACAAAAAAAAAGAAGAAAAAAAAACGGCGGGGGAAGGGGGGGATAATGTGAACCGACCCCGGAGAAAAAAAGACATTCCACCCCCCCACACCCCCCTCTCTCTCTCTCTCTCTCTCTCTCTCTATTTTATGTCAAACGTTACTCTACTACTTAACTCCGCCCCCTCTGTCTCTCTATCTCTACCCCCACGATGGATTTAAAGTAAAGAGGATGATGACTAAAAAAAAAGAAGAAAAGACTGTTAGTTTTCTATCGACCAACATTTTACGTTTGTTAGTTCCCCCACCTCTCCCCTCTCCCCAGCCCCCTCCCCCCCTCCAGTAGAACAGTGGTTCTCAACCTGTGGGTCGGGACCCAAATTATTATTTTTTGGGGTCCCCGGATGATTAACTTAGCGTGCAACATTGTTTTCTCACTCAACAGTAAACAAACCAACATAAAGTTAAAGTGTATAGAGGGTATACACATTTCTTAAGTGTCGATTTGAGGACTTTATAATACCTCTGAAATGACAAATTAAACATTGGGCCAAACCGTCAAATATTAGAGGCAGAAATTGTGAAAATAGCCGATCTACATGCTCACAACGCCTCGCGAACGCGAGGCGTTGTAGTTTGGAGTTTGGCGTTGCGTATGGAGTTTGAGCATGTAGTTCTGCTGTTTTCACAATAGAACCGCGTTGTACGAAATGTAATGCCTCAACTCTTAGTGCTCATCAGGGTGGGTGGGGTTGGGAGGGGTCCCCAGTTAAAATGTGATTATTTTGGGGGTCCGCAGCCTGAAAAGGTTGAGAACCACTGCAGTAGACATGCAGTATAATGATGATATGATACCAGTGCCCTAAGGACTGCCTACCCCTCCCCCCCCCCAACCACCCCCTACAGTGTGAGCACCCCCCACACTGAAGCAGTGTTCTCCTGTTTCCCTTGTGTGTTCAATGTTTTTAGACTGTTATATTGTGCACATGAACAATATACCGTAAAAATATTAAAAAAGTCATTTTTTTCCCTCGTTTTTTTCTTTCTTTTTTCTAAAAACATCTCACTGTATCGCAGTCTGTTGATCTGCTGTAATTAAAATTAAATACAAATGTTGTTTTTTTTTCTTGTTTTTTTTTCTTTTTTGTCAAAGTTTTCACATGTTCGCTAGCAAAAAAAATTGTCAAAAAAAAACAAGACAAAATAGTACAATAAAGACTAAAATCTAACAACTAAACTGCAAAGTCATTGTGGCGGTCTATTTTTATCATGTTGATTGGAGGAAGAAGAGAGAGAGAGAGAGAGAGAGAGAGAGAGAGAGAAAAAAGAAGATTTGTGTACAAGCTAGGCTACGCAGAACCCTGAAACGCCATTGGTTGCTCCGTTAATCTGCGTATCGATAATCTCATCCCTTTACGTAATGGACGGAATACACCGGATTTCTTTGCATTAAACTAGATCTCCTTGTATTTATCTTAGTACCTCGGGCCTATTGATTGTTTTTACCTACAGGGATAAGCCTGATTTGTATATATCGTCGTTGTCGGGTGGAAACCTTGTATGTCCAAAACCGTTCGTTTAGCATTTATCATTTTAAAAAGGATTTGAACTAGTGAAAACAGCCGATCTACAAGCACACAACACCTCGCGGTGCGAGGCGTTGTGTGCTTTTAGATCGGCTGTTTGCACTACTTTTGTGCGACCGCCTTGTACGATGAAGCAGGGCTTTACTTTGCGAAAGAACGTACAAATTTGAAACTTAGAGATACGAGGTTTCCGCTCGACAACGGCGATATGCGTCGTTGTATGGCGGCATCGCGCGACAATCCCAGGACATCTACAATACCAGTGGTGGACCGTATTCCTGTAAATGTATTTGAGTAATGTACTTAAGTACAGATTCTGAGGATTTGTACTTTACTTGAGTATTAGATTTCTTTGATACTTATTACTCTTACTCGAGTACATTTCCAAGACAAATATTTCTTCATTCAGTATTTAGATTTTATATTCATTTCCCCCCTTTCAGGACCTTCCTATACAAACCCATTATAACTTCAAAATCCATTTTAACCATGATAGATTCAATGAAAACAACTGTCCTTTTTTCTGGTGACTCCTGACACCCTCCGAATACGTGAGCAAGCCGTGTTTTTTCGATACCTTCTTTCATTTATTTTTTTATAATCTTTTATTGAATTTAATCATTTTCATTTCCCCAAAAGATCAGAGTCACCAGAAAAAAGGACAGTTGTTTTCATTAAATCTTTCATGGTTAAAATGGAGTTTGAAGTTCTAATAGGTTTGTATAGGAAGGTCCTGGAAGGGGGAAATGAATATCAAATATTTAAATACTGAATGAAGAAATTCTAAAACTGTCTTGGGTGTTCCCAAAAGCCTGATTAGACGATACAATGACAAAAGGTTTTTTTTAAGTGAAATATCCCTTTAATTCTCTGAAACAAGAAGGTCCTATAAATTAATTGTGAAAGAAAAACAGTAATTCATTGTGAAAAATGGGGAATTTATTTTTACTCTTTTACTTAAGTACATTTAAAAGCAAGTACTTTTTACTCTTACTCAATTAACATTTTGACTGAGCTACTTTTACTCGTATTGGAGTACATTTTGACCAGTAGTATTTGTACTCTTACTCAAGTGCTGGGGTCAAGTACTCTAAATGATTTAAACTAGTGAAAACAGCCGATCTACAAGTGCTTGTAGATCTGCTGTTTTCACTACTTTTGTGCGACGGCCTTGTGTGTTGAAGCAGGGCTTTACTTTGAAACTTGGAGATACAAGGTTTCCACCCGGCAACGGCGCAATGCTTTTCAATGAGAATGGCGTGGATTTATACATGGTCTTGCGCAGCTTTCTGCGTGCCGCGCAGACCTTGCGTTAATGCTGGAGCAGATCAATTCTCCACCCCCGTCCAATCGGGTGAGTCGGTACTGGATACGGGGAGGGTCCTGAAAGTGAGTGGGTCACAATCTTTGGGACAAAATGTGCTCTAGCTGCGTTTTAAGTAGGGACGGAGCTCGAAAGCCGAGCCTGTTGCAAACTCGATAACGAATGTATTGAGTACACGGTACCAATAAGGCTTATCAAGAAATTATAACTGTACTATCCATAATATAAAGCCATTCAACACTTATTGCACACTAATGAATGTGTTGCTTTAATGATATTTAATGATAATATTTTTTTACTTTTGTCAATTGTCATCTTCATAGATGGTGGTCAGACACAAACTCACAGTCTCAGAGATTGGCCAATCTCAACAACTGGCCAATAAAACGTTCTGTTCAGAATTTGTCATCTCACGTCTTTCCACAGCATATTAGAAAACGCTCGGTAGTGGGCTCGTTAAAAGCCAGGCTCAATAAGCAGGATCGATAAAGTGCTCATTATCAACACAAATGAACGAGTTTCATCCCTAGTTTTAAGTCAGCCGCTAACAAAAAGCTTGTACCATATGTTGGAGCGTAGCTCCTTTCACAAGCACCGCTCAACGATGGTACTTAAAGGAGTGGCGACACCGGCCGAAAATTAACATTATGATACAGTAGGTCACGTGGTGTTTCTTCAAACAGTCTGAAAAGGAGGCGGGGCCGTATCAGTTAGTAGTGAATGTATACTTCGTCCGTCGTGCGGTGCCGCGCAATGTATACTTCGTCCGTCGTGCGGTGCCGCGCAGAACCTTGTTGTTAGCGTGTAGCGTGGCTAGCACTGCACCGCACGGCTATTTGCGAGAGCTATTGTGTGTGTACACACACACACACACACACACACACACGCGCGCGAAAGCACACACACACACAGGCTACACACACACAGAGTGTATGAGCCGCGGACCTCCTCTGCGGAGGAGGAGGAGGAGGAGGAGATCGCTGGTCCCTCGTTCTATGGTTGCTCCGGTGTCCCGGGTGCTCCAGTCAGGTTAGGGCAAGAGACAGCAGGGTATGGCCGACAAAACCGTCGTATAGACGGGGAGAAGCGTGTTGACCCTCGTACACCTTTTTTGACACCTTTTTTGAAGAAGACATGTACTTTTTTTTCGGTCTAACCATTGATTTTATAGCGAATGCTATATCATTTTTACCCCTAGAACTGATAGTTTTAAAGTTGGTTTAGAAAGTCGGAAAGACACCTCGGACAGCTTTTTTTGGGGCAGTTTCAAAAGATAATGATATGGATAATCGACTCCGCCCCTCCCCCCATATTAGCCCAATCAAATTAATTTATTTCGGTTACTGTACAGAAAGTACTACTTTCAGTACAGTAACTACAATAAATTAATTTGATTGGGTCATTTAACATGGGGGTACATGACATCATTAAAAAAATTGGCTAATTTGATAGCCATAATTAGCTGTTTTGGCCGTGTCACGCCCCCTTTAAAGGAGTAGTTCACCCCCCAAAATGACTTTTTTTTTTACTATCGATTACTCACCCTTAGAGTGGAGACTTGAGTTTTTTTTTTTTTTTAAGAATCATTCGATTATAATAAATGTACCCCCATTGATTCCGGATGGATACACAAATGCATGAATGATTATAATCAAATTATTATCTTAGGAATCGTTAGATAATTTTGGGGGGTGAACTAGTCCTTTAAGTGCCGTACTTGAGTAAAAGTACTTAGTTACTTTCCGCCACTGCCACTGGGCTTGTGACAGATACAGCAGGCCCTTCCATATGCCATCATGGCCCTTATATATTGTCACTGTCAGGTAGAAATCTCATATCTCCAAGTTTCATATTTGTACGTTCTTTCGTAAAGTAAAGCCCTGCTTCATCATACAAGAACGTCGCACAAGACTAGTGAAAATAGCAGATCTGCAAGCACACAACGCCTCGCAACTGTGCTTGTAGATTGGCTATTTTTACTAGTTTAAATCATTTTTTTAAAACAGATACAAAACGAACGGTTTTGGACATACAAGGTTTCAACATGACAATGCCGATATGCTGTGTTATCTCCCTTACACCCAGCTGACCCACATCCACAAGACATGTTATCAGTGGCGCGCTTAATCAACAGCGACTTAACGAGCACAACAAGTCGGATAAGCCTTGCTTTCCAAGAGACCACCCACATTTACACACAACCAAGAATCAACCAGTGGTGGAATAAGTATACACTGATTTGATTTTTCTGTGGAATTAAGTAAAACAGGGGTCTTTAATGTTTCCAGGCCAAGGACCCCTTAGCTGAGAGAGAGAGATGAAGCGGGGACCCCCAGTACATATTGTATAAAATTGTTTTGCAGATTAAAAATGTTCATAGCTTTCTTAGACAGCTTGGACTTGTTTGACAGCACCGTCACCAGTGTATGTCGGATAAATGTGTATTTTCAGACAGGGGCGCTGGAACTCCCAAATCCCAAGGGGAGCTGAGCCTGGAGGAGTTCATAAAATTCACGTTTTTTATCCGGTTTTGGGTTATTTTTATTACGGTTTCGGGTGCTTATTCCCCGCACAACGGTGTAACAAGGAGCTATATAGTTACTAGTTATTTTAGCACACAGTGCAAAACACAGCACGCATGCACACACACACACAGTCACTCACGCACACACTACAAAATTGGGTATTATTTTTGTAACAGTTTTCTACTGTTTTTTATTCCCCATATACAACGGTGTTAGTTTGCAACAATGAGCCTATAGACAGTTTCTAGTTCTCAAATAAATAGACTTTGGTGTGCCATCAAAGCCGGATTTAAATTTGACTTCCCTTCTGACCGGAAGTGGCAAGGTGACCATGTGATTAGGTCACCATGTGATAATCAAATACCTTTTTTCAACATATTTTATTCCCCAAAGTCAAATACATTATTGTTTTAATATAGCTCTGTGTGTGTATATATAGAGGCTTATTTAAAAAAAAAAAAAAAAAAAAAAAAAAAAATTTCTTCTCTCCACCACCAGGGGAGCTGCAGCTCCCTCAGCACCCCACTTCCAGCACCCCTGTTTTCAGATAATTAGCTGTCAAGTCTGCTCTTCTTTTCCCTGGCCGTGGCGCCACACAGCGGTAATTCTTATCGCGCTCCTGGACGTGTTAGGCATTGGAAGTGTTAATACATGATTATACTTGGAGGAAGGTTTTTTTGGCTCGACTCAGAATAGGGATGCTAGGGTTCAAGTGGTTAATGTAAAATGTATAGCAAGAGACTGCAACAGAGCAGAACGCTGGCAACACTCCAAATTAAATGAAGTAGTTTTGGTGCACGGCTCAATAATAACATGACGAGGCAAAGAAGAAGTCACCAAGCACACAAGGAAATCCTTTTCACATGATTTATTTACCTCTCTAGACAGAACAACGTACGCGCTTCGACCTGGTCGGTCTTCCTCAGCGTTGTCAACGCGTCTGTCTAGAGCAGGGGTTCCCAAACTTTTTTGTCTCAGGTCACCCCATAAATATTTTTTTTTAATCCGAGGCACCCTTACATTATAATTTTCACTCCCAGCACCTTATATTTATAGCATATCATCGTTGTCGGGTGGAAACCTTGTATGTCCAAAACCGTTAGTTTTGTATTTATCATCTAAATGAACTAAACTAGTGAAAACAGCAGATCTACAAGCACACAACACCTTGCATCGTGAGGCGTTGTGTGCTTGTTAGATCGGCTGTTTTCACTAGTTTTGTGTGACAGAAGTTTCTGCCTGACAGTAATGATATTTTAGTGATTATATTGCGAGGAAAACGTTGAGATAACAGGTATTTTGGTTAGAACTGACTGAAAATAACTGTGTACTTCAAGTTTAAAATGATACTAAATATTTTTTCAAGCGTCCAAATATTATCAAATTATCTCGCGGCACCCCTGGACTGCCGCCGCGACACCCCAGAGTGCCCCGTCAGCCACTTTGAAATCCCCTGGTCTAGAGAGGTAAATAAATCATGTGAAAAGGATTTCCTTGTGTGCTGGTGACTTCTTCTTTGCCTCGTGTAAAATGTATCACACAAAGATTTGGGCGTTTTTGTGTGTGTGTTTTTCGTTTTTTTCAGAAATCTGCAAATGACATCAAAACGCTCCATTCCCATTGAAATACATAGGCAGAATCCGCCCTCAGAGGTAGAATGAAACCCTTTAACTATTGAATAATAGCAGATATACAAGCTCACAGCGCGGCACTGAGTGCCGCGCTGTGAGCTTGTAGATCTGCTATTTTTGAAAAAGTTGTGAAAATGTGTGCAAATCTTTGAATATATGTATTTTTAAAGCGAACGTTTGTAACTAAAATTTTGCTTCTGGGGGGGGGGGGTCCCTGGAACTAAATATTTTGAGATGGGGGTCCGTGGCGAAATACATATAATTTTGGGGGTCCTTCACATGAAAAGGTTTGAGAACCACTGACATAGTAGTCTCTCAAGAACAGACTAACTGAGCTCCAGTTAAGTGAAAAGGACCTTTTCTTTGACGATGGCTGGCCAGATTGCTGACATAGAAACATAGGTTTTTCAAAAAAACTTAGAAGGATTCAAAAGACACTTATAGAATCGGGTCAACATTCTAATTTTCATGATTTTTCAAAAATAGCAGATCTACAAGCTCGCAACGCGGCACTCGATGCCGCGCTGTGAGCTTGTATATCTGCTATTTTTCAATAGTTAAAGCAGTCAATAATCCTAGGCCTAAATGGATAGGTGCCCGGTCACACACTTAAAGAGGCATCATTTGGGTCATCAGATTCCATATAGTTTCATTGTTTGACAGCACAATTATCAGTGTATTTTGGATTCATGTCAAACAATTTGTGTTTTCAGATATTTAACCACTTGAACTGTCACTAATAAACTTGACCTTTCACTCTGTACTGCTCTTTTCCCCCCCTACACCAAACCACTTTGCCGAAAATAGCCAATCTACAAGCTCAGCTTGTAGATCGGCTATTTTTGGCTAAAGTTCTCAGAATATGGACACTATAGGGTTCAAGTGGTTACTATAAAAAAAGAAGAAAAAGGTTTGAATCACTCAAAGATTTGGAGGACCCCTGTAGTAACTCTGAGGACCCCCTAGGGGTCCCGGACCCCCTGTTGAAGACCTCTACTGCCCTTGTGTTTGCATTTAACTTCACTTGTTTTATGCATATACCGTATGTCCCCAACTCTTTTTTCGCAGATTAATCTGATTTCACTGCAAACGATGCCAGTCCATACATGTTATAATTTAGACAAGCCTTTTATTGTTATGCAACCAGTCATTTACTATTAACCTCGCCTACCAGGCTTTCTGGGGGAAAGCCTGGTGTTCGTTCACAACATGCTGTTTGGTTTCCGCCTAAAGCGCAGAAACCACTAGAAGAAGTGGCGTCGCTTTGATTTGGTTCCCCCGGGCCCGTTTGTTTCCCCAGTCCCTTTTAAAATGCTCGAGTAGCCTAGTGTAGTCTTTCCAGTCGCTAACAGTTGTATTGGACTAAAAGATGCATATACCAAACGAATTTCTCAAAATCAAAACTACTCCGCATCAAGGAGTTTATTAGGTAGGCCCTAAAAGTATGTCCTTGAGCGTAGGGGAATTATTTTGGGTTAAAACTGAATCCGGTTTGATCTTTCCGGCAAATTGTAGTCCTTTGAGTACTACAACATGACGTGTTGTGGTTTCCGCTCCAGACCGGTTACAACCCCAAAAAGTGAAGTGATCCCATACTAGGCCATGGCTACACGGAGCTGGATTTTTCATATATCCCGGTTTTTCAGATATCCACATAGAAAAATATCTAGGTCCACACAGAGCTGGATATTTCATATATCCTGGTTTTTCAGATATCCACATAGAAAAATATCTAGGTCCACACGACAGAGATATCTAGGTCTAACAAGCACACACACAGTAAAGTCTTCAGAGATATCCGGGTTCCCTGTCTACACGGATCCAGTGAATCGGATATTTTTCAATCTCTCCACTTATTTATCCGGTTTAAAAAATATCCAGCTTTGCGGCCGAAATATCCAGCTTCATGTAGCCATGGCCTAATTTACAATAAACCACTTTCATCGTGCCATGGCATCCCTATTCTGGGAATGTCATTCTAGACGAACATCTTCAAACATTCTCTCTTTTCGCCCCCAAACTGATATAAAAAATATAGCTGATCTACAGTTGCCACGCGTTGAGAGCCTGCAGATCAACTATGTTCGCTATTTTAGAAATGGGGCTTAAGTGGTAACCTATTTTTGCCACCCCCCTATTTCGTTCTGAAATGACGCCTCTGGTAACTGTATGTCCCATTTCACACACGTTATGGAAACAGCAGATTGAGCTTTCCCTTGTTGACCTGCTATTTTCTTTTTTTTTCTCCTTTCTTTTTTCTCTTCTTTTATGATTTTTATCCCACGGTTTTTGCAACCAATTCTCTCACCCAGTGCCAACTGCCTAACCTGTAGTCCTGGTTTCCGCTCTCCCCCTGCCGCGCCAGGGGAATCGGGGAGCACCTGGCTAGCTAGGGGGAGGTAGTATAGAAACCAGGACTACTGCATGTTTTTGTGAGGAGACACGGGGAGAACATGCAAACTCCACACAGAAAAGCCCTATTGCCAACCCCACCTAGGGTGTGGGCTAGGGTGGATCTTAAATTACCTTTTTTTGATTTTCTTGAGTCTCACCCCCCAATTATGTTCCAATGTACAAAAAAATGCTTTGGTTAAAATTTGGTTGAATTTCAAGCATATTTAGAGGTAGCTCAATCAAGTCAAAGATTGTACATTTTATTGGTCAAAATCGAATTGCACTGCAGGCACATTTAAGTTATACATTACACATTATTCTTATACTAAGCACAGAAATTATATTTTTTAAGCTTACAAATCTAAACACAAATCTGATTACATGTTTGTCATATGTCAAACCAGAATTAATGTATTGTAGGAAATAGCAAAGCAAAGAATTACAATTTGCAATTTTTCATTTAACGTGCACAATGACATGTCTTTATTGTACACTCTTCAATCATACTCTTCAACACACAACAAGCACACAGCCCCACTTCCTTGTTTACCCCCAAAACCCCTGAAAGTCACTGCAGTATAGTAATTCAGTAGTTACAGTACAGATCAATTAAAGTTTGTTTACGGCTATCGGGATACTTGTGCCGATAGTCCTGCACAATTTGCAGCAAGTATTGGAGTTGGGACTCATCTTTAGTAATGAGACCACAATATTCTTGTATTAGGGCAACCCCACGCTCAGCATGATAATTGACAACATTCATCGCCTTCACTACAGCCAGAGCTTCTTGGTAGTCCTCCCTGGGCTCCCACTCAAAGCACCTTGGAAAAAATCTTCAATGTTCTTCCTTGCAATTGTTCCTAGGTCAACAGTAATTCTCTTCATATGCCCCTGTTCACCATAAGTGATTGGAAAACCTTTGAGAAGCAGCTTTAGACACCTCAGCATTTATTGATGAACCGGATACCTCGAGGTATCCGGTTCAGAGCTCTAGGAGCTACCCATCATGCCCGTTGGATGGCAAAGGTTATTTATTGTATGAAGATCTGGATGTTTCATGGCCAATTCAAACTGACCTTCAGGGAAGAAAAAGCATGCATGGATTTGTGCATTTTTGCAGTTTACAATTATGTGAAGGCATCATAGGCATGGATGATGGCACCTGTTGCTGTCAGCGCTCCACTAAATGACTTGGCAGCTGTTAAAATCGTTGCTGGAATATTCATCAATAAATGCTGAGGTGTCTAAAGCTGCTTCTCAAAAGTTTTCCAATCACTTATGGTATTTGGCTCCAGAGATCGTCGGACTTGCATTGTTTGACAGTCAAGTGAGCGCGCAAACGAAGAGGCTGATGGTGAGAGCCATGAAAGATGGAAATGAAGATCATGAACAGGGGCATATGAAGATAATTACTGTTGACCTTGGAACAATTGCAAGGAAGAACATTGAAGTGCTTTTCAAAATGATGGATCTCCCAGGTGACTTCCTTGACGTTGAGCCCGATGAGTGGGAGCCCAGGGTGGACTACCAAGAAGCTCTGGCTGTAGTGAAGGCGATGAATGTTGTCAATGATCATGCAGAGCGTGGGGGTTGCCCTAATACAAGAATATTGTGGTCTCATTACTAAAGATGAGTCCCAACTCCAATACTTGCTGCAAATTGTGCAGAACCATCGGCACAAGTAACCCGATAGCCGTAAACAAACTTTAATTGATCAGTAACTACTGAATTACTATACTGCAGTGACTTTCGGGGTTTTTTGGGGTAATCAAGGAAGTGGGGCTGTGTGCTTGTTGTGTGTTGTGAGTATGATTGAAGAGTGTGCAATAAAGACATGTCATTGTGCACGTTAAATGAAAATGTAATTCTTTGCTTTGCTATTTCCTACAATACATTAATTCTGGTTTGACATATGACAAACATGTAATCAGATTTGTGTTTAGATTTGTAAGCTTAAAAAATATAATTTCTGTGCTTAGTATAAGAATAATGTGTAATGTATAACACATTAAAAAAATTCGATTTTGACCAATAAAATGTGTCCCAATTTGGCTGGGAGCCAGTCATTGGATTTTTATTCATTTTCATTTTTTCATTTCATTTGAAAGCTGGGGATCATAGCTACAAAATGATATATTGGTTGTGGAGATTGACTCAACAGTTTTGAAGATATGGCTTATAGAATGATGCCATGCTGAAATACTACTTTTGAGATATTCAAGTTCTAAATAAATTTCTAACCTGCAAATGACCTGACGATCTCTCACATTAATTTAAAAAAGTCTTATTTACATGCAGAGTTAAGCTCTGGCGTTTAAGTGAAATGTAGCCTGAAATTTATGAAATGCTTTAGTGGCTTTATCACATTTTAGTGAGAAAAAAAAAAAAAAGGTATTTTCAGTCCCTGTCTAAAGCTGTACTTTCCGAGATGACTGGCTCTCAGTGAGATTGGGACACAAATGTACAATCTTTGACTTGATTGAGCTACCTCTAAATATGCTTGAAATTCAACCAAATTTTAACCAAAGCATTTTTTTGTACATTGGAACATAATTGGGGGGTGAGACTCAAGAAAATCAAAAAAGGTAATTTAAGATCCACCCTAGTGTGGGCGCTGATGACGCAGAGGGAAGTACACGCCCCCAGCGCCCACAGCGTCCCCCGGCGGGAATCGAACCCAGGACCTTCTAGCTGTGAGGCAAAGCGCTAACCACTGCGCCAAGGCCATCGCGTGTTTGTCGAGGTTGCGGCAACAGAAAAAGACGCGCTCCGCCAATCATAGTAAACCACACACACTGGACATCAAGATCGAGTCCAGACGGAGCTTATACCATAATGTAACCATAACACATTAACATGAACGTGACATGAAGTAATACTGCCCTGTCCCTGTGATTTTTATATGCAAACTGCTATTAAAGTATTCAATCAAAAGAACGAGAGATGTACGGTATCTGGGTGACTTACAGTGCGTGCGCCACAGTGCGTGCATGAACGTTTCTTTCTGACAACCACCTAAATATTGTCTGGTTACCGTGTTAGCAGACGCAATTTATATCCGACACCAATATTGATTTAATAGACGTTTTCCTGGCCGGGACCCAAACTAGTGAAAACGGCAGATCTCGACTTGCTGTGAGCTTGTAGATTGGCTATTTTCACTAGGCCTAGCCTACTTCTTCTTATTCTTTTTATATGTAATTTCTTAGATGTGTTTTCTTGTTTGAAAAACATGAATATAGGCACATAATCATGTGCGGTGTAACCCGATGCATGTAGGCCTATACTGACCACTGTAATTTGCAATCGGGGTATATTTCTTGCAAAAGTTTATAAAGACAATGTCCATGGCGCATCAGAGCGCCACAGTCGCATATGCGTGATGTTTAATTGATAAATAGAAAGGGAGATGAGTCCCGTCCTTCTAACACATCATGTCATACAAGAAAATAAATAGAGAGTTCACAGAATAAATACAAATTTGACTAAGAGTGGCCTAATTGTTTGAGAAATGACCATATATTATAGGGTCTGGGAATTGAAGCAGCTCGGGCGATCAACATTAACCTCCAACCCACCTTTAGCCTACTCTATAGTTTTTTATTGCCTTGGTAGGCTGTCAGCCTCTATTTTTCTTTATATAGACCTACTGTTACATTTCATAATGAAATGTTTGGCTATTTATAGGATATGGTTAAACCATGAGTGATCATTTGCATTCGTTGCCTAATACTAATAGCCTAATAAAAACACTATTTCTGTTAGAACCCGTTGTCATTTGATTGTTCTTTAGATTCAGGAAACATCTATGAAGTGTTTCACTAGCTCAGAAATAAATCAAATAGTCTATGAAGTGTTTTGTAGCC
This sequence comes from Nannobrachium achirus, assembly GCF_963921795.1. Classification (NCBI taxonomy): domain Eukaryota; kingdom Metazoa; phylum Chordata; class Actinopteri; order Myctophiformes; family Myctophidae; genus Nannobrachium; species Nannobrachium achirus. Next base: position 55,038,265 of record NC_137817.1, on the reverse strand, counting down.
TTATTCTATAGGTATTATTAACCGCAAAATACTTGCGTTCTAGAGTCGCCGAAATGTCGGGCTGATGCGCTGCCGTCTCCAAATCTCTCCATGACCATGTGTCCAAAATAACAGATGTATAAGCTGTCGACACGCCATGACGCAATGCGTTGATGTCTTGTAACTCTGTTGTGACTGTGGCTGTGGCGCGCATTACGCAGGGAGCAACACCGTCTATTCAATCATGCCTTGGTCAAGTAAGTTGGTCATTATGAAGCGATTTAAACAAAACAAAAAATTCTCCTCATTCCTTGGAAAGCAGAGCATGAACAAATAACTAAATTGTGTCCCTATTTAATCTGTAAATATTGAAACTAAATAGCCATCTACCAGCTCTCCAGTGTTGCGCTCCAAAAGCAAATACCCCGACATTGATTCTCAAAGCTCTGAGCTTTGCTTGCCTTTATATAAAACCATAATTGATATGATATAAATAATAACTATCATCTACAATTACATGTTATAGAAAACGTTTGTAATCGGGTCTTTATTTGCTGTGCCATGAATTAATCAAACTGAAAGAGTGAATGGCAATGCTTCGCTATAATCATTTCTTTGAATAGAATTGACACAAGGAGGAACTGACACTCTATCACTTCTGCTAATTAATTTACAGTATAGGTCTATAGGTATTCTAGGTAGGCTATTATTATTAACTGAATGAGTGGTTGGTTTGATGTATTTGTAATGAAATTGAAGGCAAAAACAAGCATTAATTAATGAATTAATCATTTAATCGTGCACCAGCCCAAATCGCGCAATAAAGGAAACCTGGCATGTGGAGTTGTTAATCTATAGCCTACATAAAGTGTTTGTGCTTCTTCTCAAACAGACTACACAAATAAAATAACTGGTGCATTTATAAGCTGCAGGAATGATTAATTACAGGGGTGATGTTTCAACCAGACAGTCAGATGCAATACGCGACATGCAGCAACATTTCCTCGTTGCAACGAACAGCCAAATGATTTCTAAATAGGTTCACGTTAAAAACCACAGTAACTAGACCATAGAATGACAAAAGAACAAGCTGACAAAAGTGTAAAAATCTATCAAAATTAAACGTTATCTTGTATTTATTCCTTGGCTGGCTTCTGCGTCCCAGGAACGCGGAAGAATAGCTGTCTGAGTGAGTGTCTGTTGATTCTGCAGGTGAGGGGGGCTTGATTGCTGCGCAATCCCGCAGCTGGTCCGTTCTCCAGCAAAGTTCAGGAAAGCGATCGAGCCGCCGCAGATTGGCCGCTTTGTCAGACGCGCGAGAGATTTGTTTGGTCCTTTTTCTAAGACATGTCAGGGAAACGGGGACAGCGATTGGCGGCCCAACCTCGACAGAGAAGTCACAGCAGGCGCCACCGTGCCCCCTTGACCTGCTATTTTCTAATAGATGGTAGAATAACATTAGTTTTTTTGGTTAATCTGTTTAGTAATGATAATAATAATTGAAATCTCCTAAGTAACTGGTGAATGTACTTAATTAATTTCCAGCCACTGGAATCAACCAGAACGAAACTCATTCTCAGAATGAGGTACTGCCTGGGATGGGTGCAGCCAGGGGCATTTAAAGGACAACTCCTCCCTAAAAAACTTCTAGGCTAATTTTCCTACTTATATTGATCCCAAAAGACTGTCCATGGGGTCTATTAGGGACAAATGCCCCTGTTGTCCAGTTTCCCCAGCAGCTCTCATAGAGTGGAGCTAGCCCATAAGCCTATCGCTTTTTCACTGTTTGTTGTGTTCAAAAGTGATTGTTTTTCATGAATGTGTTACCAGTTGTCATTACAAACACATCCATGCCTTGGTTGTCCAACACAAGCCACCACACTCTCATAAATAATGTTTTTGGGGGAGCATTTGGCACAGGTGCCAATCAAAGTGACTGTACTGGCCAATCACAGGGCATCTTTTCTGGGACTTGGCAAAACACATAAGAGAATAACATCTGTTTAGCAGAGTGTGAGGGCTTGTGTGGGACAACGATGACATGGATGTGTTTATAATGACAACTAGTACCACATTCATGAAAAATAAAAACACTTTTGACCACAACAAATAGTGTTAAAGCGATAGGCATATAAGATCCACTCTATGCTATGAGAGCTGCTGGGTTCTGCTGAGGAAACTGGACAAAGGGGGCATTTCTGCCTAATAGACCCCATGGACAGTCTTTTAGGATCAGTATAAGTAGGAAAATGAGCCTAGAAGTGTTTTAGGGAGGAGTTGTCATTTAAAGCACATAGTCGTGTATGAGTCTCGAGGGGTGTGTGTGTGCGTGTGTGCGTGTGTGTGCGCGTTGGGAAGGCATTACAGACACGAATCACAAAGTCACAACAGTCATTTTTTAACGTCTCCATTTGCAGCCACGATGCAACTGTGAATGCTCTCCAGAAGATAATGCAGTATATTAGGGCTTCAACAGTGTGCACGCGTGTGTGTGTGTGTGTGTGTGTGTGTGTGTGTGTTCGTGCATGTGCGTGCGTGCGTTGACCTTCACCGAGGACATTCGGCGTGAGCGAGGTTTGTATGAGGATGACACCTCTGGGATTGTGACAGATTACACAATGTTTGCATAATAATAATCCCTGGCACACAGACCACACTGTGAAGTCCTCCTGAGTGGTCATTTTTAAACCAGTGGTTCTCAACCTGTGCGTCGGGACCCCCAGGGAGGGGTCCTCAAATTATTTTGGGAGGGTCCCCAGATGATTAACTTAACTCATTTGTAGCCGATCCCGAGTATACTCGCGAAATATACTGTATACAGTAAAGCTGGCAAGGGCTACGTACCGTCCGTTGGAAAGTGCTGGCACGGGTGGACTCGCCGATTCATCATCATCATCGCGCATCCACGTGCACACAATAGTGATCCCTTAACATGGAAGCCAACAGTCTTTCTCATCTTTGATGTCCATTTTCTCCAAAAACACTTTTGATGCCAAGGATGGCATTGGATTCTCGCTAAAATAGTACAAGCTGAAAGGCATCGATCCGCCATTACTGTTTACGCTTTGGACGACAACACTTTCAAAAGGTCGTCAAGTAGGAATTGTGAGCGCAATCTACTTCCGGCCTTCAAAATAAGAGACTGGCCGCGGACGGAGCAGGCGAACGGCAGCTTGGACTTTTAACCCGTTCATGTCTGGAGCACTAAATGAGTTTAATATGCAACATTGTTTTCTCACTCAACTGTAAACAAACCAACATAAAGTTTAAGTGTATAGAGGGTATCTGCACACATTTCAAAAGTTACAGTTTAAGGACTTTTCAGACCTTTTTAGTAGCTCTGGTCAAAAATAGGTCAAATTGTCAAATAATAGTGGCCGAAATTGTGAAAATAGCAGATCTACATGCTCGCAACGCCACGCAACGCAAGGCGTTGTGAGCATGTAGAGATACCGGGAAGACCAAAAAACAAGAAAAAAATGAAAAATGCACATTTTCTGAAATTCTGCCTAGGCTATATATGACTATGATATGCCCCCCCTCCCTCCAGAATATGAATGCTAGGATTCAAGTGGTTTTAAGCATAACCACTTATCTCCACAGTAAATGGAACGGCTAACCGCAGCGGTGTTGACGCTATAGGCTTGACCTATCGGGCCTCCCAGACCACAGTCTGGTGCTTAAAAAGGGTGATTGGATGGAATCGATATCTCCCCTAAGCTTTGACTCAATAGCGGCTGGTGCTTTAAAATACAAATCACTCACATTGATTCCTGGGACCTACAGTATGTAATGTGGACGTTGGATCAATAACATGGACACAGTCAGTTATGTACACACATACAGTATGTACACATGTGTCGTTGGTCTTTTTCTTCCAGTGAAAGCTGTTGCTCTGTCCATAGTGATAAGCATGATGGATCATTTTGGCAGCTGTACTGTAGAGTGGACTCTTATCTCCATAATAAGCTTTTTGTGTTTTTGAAGCGGTGAAAGCCGCTGAAGCGGTGAAAGCCGCTTCCAAGGAGTGGCTTTGTGTGTCCTGTTCATGTCCATATATGGTCATTTCAGTCCAGAATGAACAGGTTTTATTTGTCCCGTGTGTCCCGTGTGTTCCCCGTTCATGTCCATATATGGTCATTTCAGTCCAGAATTAACAGGTTTTATCTGTCCCGTTACTCCCGTACGTCCGGAATATGTGTGTGTATCGTCCGTCCCGGTCTGATGATTGGATGATTAAAAATGTCCAATGAGACCATACTTTGAGGATTGGTCAAGCTTCACATGACAATTCGGCCCTCCAGATAAAATCATTCATTCATTCAGAATTGGAAGAATGTATAGATCACAGAGTTCATAGCTCTAGAACACATAGAATAAAAGTTCACCGCTTCACTTCGAACCGATTTTTCTTTTTTGGAAATGAATGCCCTACTTCAAGGGTCTTCAACAGGGGGTCCTCAGAGTTACAGGGGGTCCTCCAAATCGAGGACCCCGAGTATTCTAAGGAATGTAGCAAAAAAAGACCAGGTAGACCAAGCACGTAATCAGTAAAAAAAATGCTTTCATGTATGGTCATTGAGGGTTGGCGAGTGCTACGATAGCGAGTGCTACGGTAAGTGCTATGGGCTAAAGTGCATGGAGTCTGAAGAGGTGAGTCTTCAGGCCACGGTGGAAGCTAGGGAGTGAGTCTGTTGTTCTAAGTGCGACAGGGAGTTTATTCCACAGTTTGGGGGCCAGGGGGGCGAATTGTCTAGGACGAGTGGATTTTTGTCCTGGGGTTTTTAGCGAGGGTTCTAGCAGCATCCATGTGTTGGCTGATCTGAGTGAACGGGTGGGGTTGTAGGGGTTGATCAGACTTTGGAGGTATGGCTGCTTTGAAGGCCAGCATCACTATTTTAAATCATTTTTGAGCGGTGGTAAACCGCTCCATAGAGTGGCTGTGCGTGTGTCTGTAGCATCATGTTTGTCTAGTGATGTCATATGTCCTATGTCTGTAGCCTTTTCCCTCAGCGTTTTGCCATAGCAAAACGTGTATGTGTAGCATAGCCTGTACATCCTAGACTCAAATCCTAGTCTGAAGACGTTATGCAAGCACGACCACCGCTCACTTCACATGGGTGTGGTTTTTAAATGATAAATTACAAAAAAAAGAACGGTTTTGGACAAGGTTTCCACCCGACAACAACGATACGATGGAGCAGGGCTCAAATATTCATCAGGTTCCTGTGTAGTCTATTGTTATAGACACGCTCACACAGACAGCGCATGAAACCTGAACAGGGACATGTTATGCCAGAAACTTGTAGAAGCGTGAAATATTACATTTCAACAGCGGTGCATGATTACGTCCACAGAAGTTATGAAACACACAAGTCTTTGTGCAACTTTTGGGCCAAGGTGGAGTTGGCTTTCAGGTTGCCCCGACCGGGCAAGTGTTCGTTTGAGAGGGAACGCAACAACCGTCTATAAACACAACACAAGATATCTGTCTAAACACCTGAACGTGGACTGGACAGAGCGCTCTGTCTTCTGGTCTGTGGAACGTAAAATAAGAGCACTGTTGACCTAAATGACCTGTTTTCCTGTTGCTATACACTTAACTCATTTAATGCCCAGACATGAAAGTGTTAAATGTCCAGCGTGCCGGCCGCCTGCTCCGTCCGCGGCCAGTCTCTATTTTGAAGGCCGGAAGTAGATCGAGCTAACTAAACGAATTCGTACTTGACGGAGATTCACCCGGAAGTACTTCTGGTCCAAATGTAAACAGGGGTGGAAGATGGATCCCTTTATACTTTTGCTATTTTAGCGAGAATCCAATGCCATCCTTGGCATCAAAAGTGTTTTTTGGAGAAAATGGACGATAAAGATGAGAAAGACAGTTGGTTTCAATATTTTGGGATCACTATTGTGTGCACGTGGATGCGCGATGATGATGAATCGGCGACTCTACCCGTGCCAGCGCTTTTCAACGGACCTAGCCATTGCCAGCTTTACTGTATATACAGTAAATAGCCCGCGACATCGCGGGATCGGCACTCTAGATACCTTTTAATATTTCCTGAGTATTCGCGGGATTGGCATTAGATGTTAAAGTGTGAACCCATAGTCATATTCATACCATATAGGTATTTGGCATGAAAATTAAGGTAGGACATTTTTTATGGCACAACAAAAAAAGTGTTACATTGAATGGTAGTTCACATTTTACCTATCTTTTCATAGTGGACGATTTACTTTAATTTGCAAGTGGGCATGACCTTTGGACAAGTAGAACATGATCTGTACTTGCCGGACAGGCAAGTGCCTCTGAGACCTTAGTGTCAACCCCTGCTACCATATTGATCTAGGAGAACTGGAGTTAATACTTAATCCCTTGGATGCATTTGTATCAGAAACATTGCCAGAAAGAGTAATATTATGACTGTATCGTGTCCAGATTTGCTTAATCCGCTATCCAACAATGACTTTGAAGTCAAATCCACAACACTGAATATACTAAATATGAACAATAATAAACTCAGCAATAATAACAACCACAAACACATCAAAGGACCATTATGAACAATACTTGTCAAGAAAGAGAATATCGTCTTTTCAGGAGGATTCAAATTCAAAAACAGCAAAGGTACTGTAGCATTTCGACAAGCTCAAAACATGACGCCTTGCTTTGTCCAGCAGCAACAAAATACTTGAATGGCTGCGAGATGTTGACTGGACAGCAGTGTCAACAAAACACTATAGTCAGGGAATACCTGTCAAATCTGGGAATAAATTCCTTACCAAACGATGTTTTCACTAATGTGTTCGTAAAGGTATCTAGTAACACATCGTCGTTGTCGGGTGAAAACCTTGTATGTCCAAAACTGTTCATTCAGCATTTTTCATTTTAAAAATGATTTAAACTAGTGAAAACTGGTGCGAGGTGTTGTGTGCTTGTAGATCGGCTGTTTTCACTACTTTTGTGCGACGGCCTTGTACGATGAAGCAGGGCTTTACTTTGCGAGAGAACATACAAATTTGTAACTTGGATATATGAGGTTTCCACCCGACAACGACGATATCTAACAAAGTTTGAAATTCAAAATCCCTAGGAGAATCTTTGACAACTAGGGTAAGTCTGGGTCTCATTCACTATAAAGGGAAAAAAATAGTATTTTTTTTTCCTTTATTCACCTGTTTCCGCGAGAATTTACAGTAGCATTATCTGTGGGACACTTCCGGAGAACAGCAGACATACAAGCCCACGTCGCGTCGCAGACGCAACCGTTGTGAGCTTGTAGATCACACTCGGCTGCGGCGCCGGAAGCTGCCGCACAACTTCTGCGCAATGCACGATGGGACGTTGGAAACTTGTGGATAGCATAGTGTATAGTAACTAATGAGACCCAGACTTACCCTAGCTGTCAAAGATTCTCCTAGGGATTTAGAATTTCAAACTTTGTTAGATGTGTTACTATAGTGTGTGCCAGCGGCTACGTCATTGTAGTCCTTAGCGGCCATTTCTTGGGTCAAAACACAGGTGTTTCAATTGTTTGATTGCATAGAACTAATGCTATAGTCTAATCAGAACACCTGTGTAAGGCTGTGTTTACCCAAGAAATGGCCGCTCTTAGAACTACATTTGGCACACCATAGGCACCTTTACGAACACATCGGTGAAGAAATCGTTTGGTAAGGAATTTATTTCCAGGTTGTATTAATATCCCCTTACTAACTAATCTGCTTTCCAGAATATATCCATACTATAATTAGAGAGAGAGGTCAGTCAGTCAGTCAGTCAGTCAGTCACAAAATGCATTATCTATTCACTCGCTTCAGCGACTGATCTCAAATTTAACATGGCATTGGCCATTAGCATTATACACACGGTGACGGAGCCCGAATTTCATTTTTCCCAAAATTATAGCTATTTATTAGCGTTTCTTCACTCTACAGCTCTACAGCCTGTTGTCAGGGTTACGGTCCGTTCCTCCAGGCCATGGGATCTGTAGCCCCGGGCCCACACACACCTCTCTCACAGTTAGGAATGTTGCAGTCTCTCTCTCTCTCTCTCTGCATGGGTCACGCATGCAACGGGTGATGTGTGTCTCATCTTCCAACGGGTATAGAAAAATTATGTGGAGCAAATACATCCTCATACTTCTATTCACCTAATTTAGCTGTTAAATTATTTATATCCATCATAAATATACACTCCTCCATGGGCTGCTCCTTACATTATGATGCTCCGACATATTCTCACGCACACACCATGCAGTTACAGTTACTTTCCCCATAACCCACACTCTGCACATATTTTGCAGCACATATATTCGAACGGGTAAGGTCTAGTATATATATAATATGTAGAAAGGAACAAAGGATATTCACTAGCGACCCATACTAAATTGGTCCATGAGTCGCAACCCACATATGGGTCCCGAGTCCCACTGTTTGGGGAAACAGTGCTTTAAACACCACTGCCCCCAGTGTGTGGCTGCCCTTCATTTTGAGAGGCACACACACACACACACACACACACACACACACACACACACACACACACACACACACACACACACACACACACACACACACACACACACACACACACACACACACACACACACACACACACACAGGGACGGCAACACATGTTGTGCCGTCTGTCTGTGCAGGGCGCTAGCTGAGGATAAGTCCTTACTGTCGGTTTGAAATGGGCAGCATACTGACATCTCCCTGCCAGGGCCAAATCTCTGGGATTATAATCTTATTACTGCAGTAATGCCAGCATACAGATATAACTGTAGCGCACACACGCACCCACACACACACACACACACACACACACACACACACACACACACACACACACACACACACACACACACACACACACACACACACACACACACACACACACACACACACACACACACACACACACACACACACACACACACACACACACACACACACACACACACACATTTTAAAACACAGCAGCAATAACCTATAAGCAGGTGGATAATAATGAATATCTATTCTATGGCACTGGTTCTCAACTTAATTATATTTTAACTGGGGACCCCCCCACCCTGACAAGCACTAAAAGTTGAGGCATAAGATTTTGTATAACACTTGTGAAAATAGCAAATCTACATGCAAACAACGCAAGGCGTTGTGAGCATGTAGATCGTCTTTTTCACAATTTCTGCCTCTAATTTGGCCAATGTTCAATTTGTCATTTTAGAGGTATTAAAAAGCCCTTAAATTGTCACTGTGGAAATGTGCAGATTAAACTTTATGTTGGTTTGTTTACTATTGAGTGAGAAAACATTGTTGTACATTAAGTTAATCATCTGGGGACCCCCCAAAATAATTTGGGGACACCCCTGGGGTTGAGAACCACTGATCTATGGGATAGAATGCCCAAAACACGAGCCGGTATAGGCTATACGTGCAAACCCTGCTACACATAAATGCTGTGTGGTTTAGAAAGCCAATACCTTATAATAATATAGTAATAAAATAGACATATTTTAACTCACAATGAAACCAGTATTGAACTGATGCATCATGGTCTTAATTTAAACACATTTGCTGTCGGGCAAGTTTTTTTTTTTTTTCATAAAATAATGTCCTGATTTGTTGTACTACAGCATATATGTGCAACTGGAGGCCACATGCGGCCCCCACCTTCACTTAGTGCGGCTCTTAGTGCTGTGAGCTTGTATATCTGCTATTTTTCAATAGTTAAAGCACAAAATAATGCGTTCCCAGTCTAAATGGGTTAAACCCCCTCCCCCCGCAGTGAATCCTTGTACCCACTACCCAGGGCCCAGAATTTGGTGCGACACCCCTGATCAACACTATTTCCACGCGACAGCAAGGATATATTCTAACGCTCGGAGAGAGCGGACAGATTGAACGGTGTGGATTATTACTCTACTGTATCCAGGCAGTGACACTCTACAGTAAAGCCATACGATTGTCATAGCCTACAGATTATACAAATGGCTGATTTACAGTAAGACATAATGTGGATTATCAGCGCGTAGACCAGACAGACAGACAGGCAGGAGCTGGCTAAGTACATTTGAAGCCTGAAACATATGGGGTCATCAAAAGACAAATGGTGAGTTAATGTGGGGGTGAGGGGGTTTTGCCGGGATTATGAAGACCGACGTGAGATACAGTACTAGTTGACTGTTCTGTACATAATGTGTGTGTTGGATTTATTTGACACACAAGGGGGGGGGGAATGTGTGGGGGGCAGCGGTGCGCTTTTTTCAGTCTGAACTCTGAAGGTAAACTTTCTGAAAAGCAGCAGTTGCTAACCTAACGTTGCTATTGATGTTTATAAACTATAAGGTAAATTATGGTGATAGTCTTAATCTCACAGTATCACAAATGTTAATGCTAGAAACAACAAACATGTACAGTAGGACACACAATCACAGTAGGTAGGCCTATGCCTTCTTCAGTATCAACATAAATTAATATTCTAATATTCCATTATAAATTACCCTAGTTTATAAACATCAATAGCAACGTTACGTTAGCAACTGCTGCTTTTCAGAAAGTTTACCTTCATAGTTCAGACTGAAAAGGCGCACCGCTGCCCCACCCGGTGCGCATTTCTGAACGTACCCCCCGTTTCCCGGCGACCTTCATTCCTCTACTGGTATTCCAAACTAAGTTAGCGGTATCCGCAGTAACCTAGCTAGCAGCCAGGCAGAGCCAACAGCAGGTTTATAGAGCATCGCAGTTGAAGCCCCACCCCGTCCTCACTCCTGTGTCGGAAGCGTTTTCTCCATTCATTTCTTCCATAGACAAGTATTCATTTAAGTATTTGTGTTTTTACTAAAACTAGAGTGATTGCATACATACTCGGGGGTTCTACAGGAGCATATAGAACCGTTTTACAACCACCAGCCTCGTTGTGAGTGTAAACTTAATTGCTACGACTTTGTGGCTGATAATGAAAAACCCTATGGTGAAAATGAATGGGACGTTTACTTCCGACACCTCACTGCGATGCTCTATAGTCTCAAGGACACTTTGACACGGCAGGGACTGAACTATATGGGAACTGAACCACATACAGAGGCCATGTCTATACTTCATCCCACGGTGAATGGTGAAAATAACCGAACGATCTGCTGTTTCAGCTATTTTGAAAGTTTTGAAAACCACTTTTTGAGGGGTATTAAAAAAGTCCTTCACTTTAGAAATGTGCAGATACCCTCTATGTTAAGGCAAGGAAGACAACATTAGACTGCAGAAGATGATGTGTCAGCATCATGGACATGGTCAGTAGCCTGATATATCATGTCAATATCACGGTCAGCATCATGCCAGAATACAGAACAACAATAATTTGGAAAACCAGATGAAAGAGAATACATTTATAATTCATCTGTGTTTGGCTGCATTAATATGGAAGTAGTTTTACACGATGAATCTGAAAATGAAAATATTGACCAAATGCATATTTGCCTGCACTGATATAGTTTACTTGCATGGGCATTAATCGGAAAAACAATCGACAAGAAAATAATGGTTAAATAGTTGTAGTATAGGTATAGCCCTAGAAAACGTATTCTACAACAGTGGCTTACAACAATGACCACTTATGGCAGGGGTGTCCAAAGTGCGGCCCGGGGCGGCAAATGCGGCCGGATGAAAAATGATATACGGCCCGCAGCTTCATTAGTAAATTGCAATATAAACGGACTGGCAGCACAGTCAAACAAGAATATTTCATGATATAATTTGTCAGGAGCAGTGGTGTCAGTTCAGCAAAAGCTAGGGTATGGCAAAGATGGGAGTCCTCGTGGATAACAGGCATTACATTTTGTATAACACGGTTCTATTGTGAAAATAGCAGATCTACATGCTCACAATGCCTCGCGCTGCGAGGCGTTGTGAGCATGCAGATCGGCTATTTTCACCGCAGCAAGTGTCGTCAGAGGTATAAGGAGGTGTCCCGTATTTGAAACTCTGGGAGTTGGCAACCCTAATTATGACAAAGTAATTGCGATTATGTCAAATAATTGCGATTAAGACGATTATGTAATAATTGTGACAGGCTTAACCATGACAACATCAAGAGAGACCATGAAAGTCCAAGTTATTATTTATACGTTTTATTATCAACTGTTCATTTCTGTACAAACCAAACGACAAATTATGATTTACGTCATTAGAGCCTTTTCTTTCGGACAAAACGACCGACCAAAACGCTTGTGACGTGAAGCTGTGAATTACAGCGTCATCTTCAAGCCACAGTCCATCATTAAAAGGCTGATTGAAACAAAAACAAAAAAGATGCGATAAACAGATTTATGGATATGAAGTGTTTGGATCCAAATAGAGATATTCTCCCGTTGGCAAAATATACACATGTATATAATATTACACGTTCCCCTTCACAAACCAATATTTGTCACAAAAAGTGATACAAATGACAGTTTTTGTCCGTCAAAATGTAACGGTGAAAGCAAACAGGTTATTTTTCATTATACAAATTGTGTATCATGTTGTGACATTTTATGTGCAAGAAACTTTTTTTCAGGCTCCTCCATGAAACTGTTCACATCTGAAAAATACAAAATACAAAAGAAAACACAAAAAAACTAAAAAACTAAACAAAAGAGAAACAAAAACAGAGCAACATGCAATTAAAATGCTTTCTCAGAGAGTACAGCCCATAGCCTGAATATTGTGAAACTTAGGCCCGATTTATAAAATAAGAGGATCTACAAAATAGCAGCTCTACACAAGCTTCCTCTCCACTGGGCTGTGTGTTAAAAAACCAGTGATTCTCGGGCACGCGCTGGCCTAACTGGTCCGGGCGCATACCATATGGGCTTTGTGTGGCCTGGCGGCGTCGCCGGTTCGATTCCCGATTCGGACGACCTTTGTCACTCCCCGTCTCTCTCCCCATTCTACTATCAGTCTACTATCCTATCAAATAAAGGCATAAAAAGCCAGAAAAACAAATCTAAAAAACCCCCCCAAAAAAACAGTGATTCTCAAGCTCTGGGCCGGGGCCAGCTAGTGGGCGGCGAGGGTATTGCAAGTGGGACCCCGAATAATTGGCAAAACAATATATATATATAAATAAATAAAAACCTAGGCTGTACATTCAGCCTGACCGCGTGTTGCGGGTTCGACTCCTGACGGCCTTTAATACGTGTCACTCCGCATCTCTTTCCCCCCGCTTCCTGTAATCTATCAATAAATGCAAAAAAAAAAATCGGTTGAAAATCGGTTGATTATTAAAAACCCATTATAGACCCTAGGCCGATTCTAGAAAACGCCTTCTAAATCAGTATAGTTCTCACACCTTTTCCCCCCCTCAAAAATAGCAGACACTTTTTAATGGTATACAAACAGGCTTTGTAAAAAAATGCATGTCTGCAGTATCGATAGTGGTGGATAGATCGAAGAAAAGAGGTTGAGAATCAACCGTGTTCGAACTTTTGCTCAAACAATGACAAGAAAGAGAAGAACTATAAAGACCAATCTGGTCTTCTCTAGCGGTCGCTCCTAGCAGTAAATGTTACTAGTTTATTGTGTCTGTCTGGTCTGCGGCCACACACAGTCATGGGGTTGGACAGCGCGGTGTCAGTTAGCCTATCGCTTCCGGGCTGAATTGGCTGTTAAGACTATATGGGATGATGTATGGGACACTTCGCGCCGCTGGACAAGCCTCCAAGCCTCTGTCAACGCTTTAAGGGGCCCAACCATGAATTTCAAATTTTACTTTTTTTTTTCTTGTTTTATGGTCTTCCCAGTGTTTCTTCCAGCAAAAAAAAAAAGGAACGATAGAGAAGATTACGATTGACCCTACATGGTTCTCATTGTTGTTCTCTAATATTCTCTGTATCGTTCAAATTTTAGCCCAAAGACAGCGCCTGTTGCCAACAAAGGGCATTTGGTATTGCATCCAAAATGGCTTGGAATTAGAGACAGAGAGAACATGAAATTTCAATATCCGAGTGGTTGTTTAGGCTAAAACCTGTATAATGGACCAATATTGATATAAAATATATATTTTGAAAAGCATGGTGGGGCCCCTTTAAACAGACTAGTTGTGCTGCTGGCTACACTCACACACGCACTTACAAAAAAAGGTACACTGATTAACTTGCTTGCAAAGAAACAAACACTGTCACTTATTTACACGCGTATACACAAAAGCTCTCTCTCTCTCTCTTACACACACACACACGCCTGCAATTAAGTACACAAAAACTGCCATGTAAGTATTCACACACACACACACACACACACACACACACACACACACACACACACACACACACACACACACACACACACACACACACACACACACACACACACACACACACACACACACACACACACACACACACACACACACAGCTGGCTTTGGGCTACATGCGGCAGTCAGACAGAGCTAATGGGCGCTTTCATAGAAAACACAATAACAATGTGCTGCGGACAGAGGTAATGTTTGTGTGTGTGTGTGTGTGTGTGTGTGTGTGTGTGTGTGATGCTGAGTGGACATATACTCTATATGTGCTGTGTGCTCAAGCGTATAAGGGCCAGGGGAATCAAGTGAGTAAGCGAACGTGAAATTGGACGCACAGTGCATGTACAGCATGTCTGGGTCGACAGCATGGCGAGTTGGGAGAGAACACACACACACACACACACACACACGCACACACACACACATACAAGTGTATAGACATGGCATGTTGTGCTGTCTGTCTGTTTGTACTGCATCGACTTCTGTGCTTGTCTGTCTTTAGCGCACGTGTCGTGCTTCTCAGAAACATTGTGATTGTGCTCAACTCACTATGCTGTTCACATATTATAGTTTTTCTTTTTGTTTTTCTGTGAACTCAAATCACGCCGAAGCTTCGGTTTTAACGTTTAAAGGAGTGTTATACAAGCGCTAGGGCCGGAGGATTATGGACAAAATCACACATATATATTTTACCAGATATTAGTCCGATAAATATAAGGCAGAGGTTGGACAAAATTGTATTATTTAGTTTTTCAACTGATTCTGTCAGGAAATTAGGTCTACTAGCCAGGATAAAAAATCTACCATGATCTGCTCATGGCAAATACCCACAGTGCATGGCCAAATCAAGTTGGGCTCCCATCGACTTTCTATACAGGAGGAAAATACCCAGAAACAAAATCTGCTTTAAGTAGGATGTGAGGGGTCTAACTAGGAGTTTGTCATGATGCTGAATCCATTGCAAGCATTTGTTTTGCACAAAAAAACATTCATTGGCCCCAGAAAACTCCCACATGACTCATCACTTTTCATCACTAAACCATCATTTTCTGGGGCCATTTTTAGCCCAGGGAATGTTTTTTGTGCAAAACAAATGCTTGCAATGGATTCAGCATCATGACAAACCCCTAGTTAGACCCCTCACATCCTACTTAAAGCAGATTTTTTTTCTGGGTATTGTATAGAAAGTCGATGGGAGCCCAACTTGATTTGGCCACTATGGGTATTTGCCATGAGCAGATCATGGTAGATTTTTTATCCTGGCTAGTAGACCTAATTTCCTGTCAGAATCAGTTGAAAAACAAAATAATACCATTTTATCCAACCTGAGTGTATTTTTTCCCTAGACTTACAAGACTATATGTCCAACATTGTACGTAGTACACATTTAAGTCTTTGATTTAAAAAACAAAGTACCCGGGGGGGGGGGGGGGGGGGGGGGGGGGCGGCTGTCACAGTTATTACATAATCGTCTAATCGCAATTATTTTGTCATAATCGTCAATCGTTTCCATGTTGAACATTTTTCAAATATTTTCAAGCATTTTCAAAAATATTGGAAATAGCAGATCTACAAGCTCACAACGCGTTGCATCTGTGCCTGTTAGATTTTAACAACTAACCATTATTTTATGCTTTAACTATTGAAAAATAGCAGATGTACAAGCTAACAGCATGGCACCGAGTGCCGCACTGCGAGCTTGTAGAAATGCCTTTTTTTTTTAATCATGAAAATGTATGCAAGTCTTTGAATATTTTTGACCAGATTCTGACCCGACTATAAATGTCTTCTGAATCCTTCAAAGGTTTTTTGAAAAATGTTTCCGGAATCAGTTGAGTGGTTCTCAAACATTTTCATGTCAAGGACCCCCAAAATGATATGTATTTGTCCACGAAGCCCATCTCAAAATATGTTGTTCAAGGGACCCCCCCAGAAGCAAATATGGACCTGCTTCAGTGAAACTCCCTTTCTACCTCTAATATTGTACTGCAGGGTTCCCCAATTAGTTTTCCCCAAGGGCCGAATTATGTCTAGGGTACCAAGCCGAGGGCCACAACATTGCAGGGGGCGACGGTGGCGTTCCCGCTACTCCAGCGACAGTGCAGATATTGTCACTGTCGGGCTGAAACCTTGTATCTCCAAGTTTCAAATGTGTACGTTTTTTGGTAAAGCATACAAGACCATTGCACAAAAGTGACAAAACTAGTGAAAACAGCAGATCTACAAGCACACAACGCCTCGCGATGCGAGGCGCTGTTTTCACTAGTTCAGTACATTTTTTAGACGATAGATGCAAAACAAACAGGTTTTGGACATTTGGTTTCCACCCGACAACGACAATATACTAGTGTTGTTGCTGCTCTTATACCACCATTATTACTGTGGTTGGTGGGGGCCAGACAGTAGCCTCCCGCGGGCAAATGGCCCGTGGGCCGTCTATTGGGGAACCCTGTTGTACTGTATCGTGACCATAACAATATCAATGTGTTTTGACAATTTACAAAAGTATAAAAAGGGGGCTTATAAGGACAAGGGGGCTTATAAGGACAATATTATTATTACGATATCCACAATCCCAGACTATATCGAGTCTCATATCAAGATACTGACATCATCATTTCGATATCTCATCCCAGCCCTAATCAGCTGCTTTCACCTGCCAGGTACCAGCCGCTGAAAGTTTGTATCTCATTCACTTACTATACACTATATACTATAAAGGAAAGAATACCCGCCAAAAAAACTACTAATGGACCCCAAAAGACTGTGAAAAGTGATGACTCATCACTAAACCATAGTGTTGTTGGGACGTTTTTAGCCCAAGGAATGTTTTTCATGCCAAACAAATGCTTGCAATGGATTCAGAATAATTAAAAACCCCTAGTTTGACCCCTCACATGCTACTTAAAGCAGATTTTTTTGGGGGGTATTTTTTTTTCCTTTATTGTATAGTGTATAGTAAGTGAATGAGATACAAACTTTCAGCGGCTATCAAACATTTTTCTCACATTTTTGCGAGGGACATGGGAGCTCAATTTGTTATTTAACCTTCATAGTTGACAAAATCACTGAGAAACGGACCTTCGCTCTCCACGGTCACGGAAATATCAGATTCACCCCAACTATTTGGTTTCATTATGTGCGCACTAAGCTCAGGGTTTCATTGTGCATGAAGTCATTAAAACGGCACGATATCGATCCGACACACATCACGGTTCTGCTGTCATCTGGAGGGGGCGGGGCTTTGACTAAACGACGCGAGGTCAATAAAACTGAGACAAATAAAAATGTCTCATCATCTCCTTTTAGAGTTCTTTTCCACTGAGCCGGTGGTCCTCAACCTGCGAGGATATTTCAACTGGGCGCCCAAATTGGCTAAACACTAAAGAGTTTATCGATAATATAACATTAACTCATTGGCCGCCATTTTAACATTGACTGTTTGGCTCCCCTGCCATTTTGTTTAATGAAAAAATTGATATATTTTTTTTATATTGACATTTTTCCTAAATTCTGTATTCTGTATTTTGTGTCATACAGGACCTGAATTGAAACAGGACCACCTCTAGTCTCACCAAAAAATAAAACAAATAAATAAAAAGCTTTTTTTTCTATAGTTGCAGCCATCTCAAAATAGCCATTTTTGACCAAAATCCAGCTATAATTGAAACAACTGGAAATATTGACCTTTTTGTGATCGATCGCTTTTCAAGTGGATAACTCACTTGATATTTGTCTTTATGGCTTCAGGCATTATCAGATAAGTGTACTAATGTAATTATGTAATAGGATTTCTTTTTTTTTTAATTTTCTGTTTAGAAAAATGCAGAGAAACATATTTTTATTGGCTATGTCTGACCATACACTCAGCAATTTCACATATATACTACTGTATATTGCAGTATTTATGTGAGCATTTATGTGAGCCCCCACTTGGGGGCGCTTTCTCTCTGTCTCTATGTGTCTGTTTTCGGTCTCGGATGGGTTTTGATCTGTACAGGTGCACACACACAAATAGACATCAAAGGGGGCATGAGTCTTTTTTCTAACATGTCCTAGAATGTGAAAATAGCAGATCTACAAGCTCTACAAGCTCAACACATCGCTCTGTGACACATTGAGAGCTTGTAGAGCTTGTAGATCTGCTATTTTCACATTCTAGGACATGTTAGAAAAATGTCTCCCCCTGCCCCTAAAAAAATCCTCTGCACTGCCCTGCTAAACAGCTCCTCTGCGTCTTTGCTCGTTAGTAATCAACACTAGTTGATCTCTTGCTTTTTTGGAGGAGCGTGGTGGGGGAGCGTGGGAGTTTTGGTGGTGGTCCACGACCACCACCCTTGAGAAGTGTTGGCTGGAGACCAGGCAGGGTAGTGAGAGGACGGACCCCCTTTCAGGGACCACTTCACTTGTCTCTGAATCAACTGGATCGCGTCGTGAACTTTATGTAATCGGGCAGTTTTATTGATTGATTTTGTAAGAGTTGATTATCGTGTTCCCACTGCTCTGCTGAGCGAAGCGTTGAGCCCGCGGACCCCCCAGGGACCCCCTTTTGCAAAGGACCGCCTGTTGACAATGGCCTGCTTGGCTGCTTGTGGACCATTACAAAACAATATATTATAGCCTGGATATATGGATTATACAGTAACCTGTGGATACTAATCAACCATCATCATTCTCAGGTATGTTTTAGAAGCATTTATATGGCGAATTGGCGATAATTTTTTTGTGTCTTGAGAGAGAGAGAGAGAGAGAGACAGATCTCTGAATCAGAGACTCTGATAGCACTATTTCTTTATGGGACTGTGTGCTGATTAGGACAGGGGGACCACTGAAACAGACAGTGGTCGTGGACCACCAGCCAGCTAAGAGATGTGCACACACACACACACACACACACACACACACACACACACACACACACACACACACACAGCTGTTTTTTTCTTCTCTTTTTTTTCGGCTGCCAGCCTTTTGAGCTCAAATGCGTCTTTTGCCAATTAACTGTGGTTGGGGAGATTTATACATTTGTATTGCAATTTGTACATTATTACAGTCTTTTTTTCAAACACACTTACTTTGATGTGTGATATTTTAGGTTCCCTTTAAGATAAAAGGCTCAGAATTTGTCACGAGCAGGGGGAGAATGTAATTAAACATTACATTATATAAAAGCTAATTCTCGGGACTATCGGGCCTGGCGGGGAGCGACATTGGGATTTTCTCGGGACTATCGGGGGAGGCGGGGAATGAGTTAAGCACAACGTAAAAAATACATAAAGGGTTTTCAAACTTTCAAGCTCGTAGCGGGGGCACAAAGTGACACGCTATGGGCTTGTAGATCTGCTACTTTTGAATAACCAAAGTATAAAAATAGAGTGGAGTATTGAAGTGGAGAAACTTTGTTGCTGCCCTATGCGTCAGTCGGCATACTGGGGATAACTTACCCACATTATGTAAAAAAAAAGTATGAAATAGCCTAACGCTCTTTGGCTAAAAATGTAAATGACACAGATGCTTTCCCGGTTTTAATCAATCCCCCAGGACCACGGTAGAACATTTAAGCAGCTGTCACCTGGTGATCAAATCGGGGATAGCAACACTTCCGAATATAAAATGCGCCTGATCCAAACTTTCATTTTTATTTTGTTGCCGACAGGCAGAAAACTCCTATCCATATTATCATATATTTATTTTGTAAATCAACGCCTTAATCATACTACCTAGCGTCACACAATGAATTTGAATCCTGAAAAAGTACCTGTAATGGTTTTGGACAGAAGGGGCTTCTAACCGACAGACTACACGGGTAGCAGATCGACAACTTCCCCCTCCAATGGTGGTTCTGATTATAAAGGAAGCGTAAAGTAAAAAAAACAAACAAACAAAGGTTTCAAGCTTGTGGATCTGCTACTTGTGATGCTTTTGTCTGATGCTGTAGTGACAGTATGATCAAGAAAGGCATTAATTTACGAAAAAATAAATAAAAATACGGCGATTAGCAACATAGGTTTTCCATAAAACAGTTGGATTTAGAAGTCATTCTGTTGAATCGCATCTTTTAACGCAGTGGTTTTCAACCGTTTTCATTTTCAAGGTCCATTATTTATTGTGCAGACCCAAAACATGGTTGTCCACTTGCCCACAAGTCCATGCTGTATTTTGATGTGGTGCCATAGGAGAGATAACAGTCCATCGTTGGTCAAAAATAACAACTCTTCTACATTCTCTAATTGTGTAGTCTTCTTGTAAATCAAGTAATACAGGTGATCAACAATAATTTAACTCTGGTACATTTGGTTTCATTTTACTTTACACTCAAGAGATAAAGATCTCCATTTGGTTACCAACTCTCCATCATTTAGCCGGGGACCACCTGGAACCCCCTCAAGGACCACAGGTTGAGAACCACTGTTTTAACGTGTTTGAAACCAGCCAACAGCAGAGGACACATTTATGGACCGGATCTGTCAAAATACTGTGTAAATAGGCAATAAAACGAAATAAAATAAAATAGAAGTAATGTAGTTTTGCTCATGGAGTTCTCTTCCAGACAGTGCATGTACAAACAAAGGCTTCCAAAGAGCATAAGGCTCCGGGGACCACTGGCGGGCCCCGAGGATGGGGGGGGGGTCCCCCAAGTAACAGGCTCTATTCACAGCAGTCATAACTGGGAAGAAATCTGGGCCTCTTCTAGGGCTGTCACGATTATGACATTTTACATAACGATTAATTGTCACTCAAATAATTGCGATTAACAATTTAATTGTGTTTTTGTTGTTGACAATTACATTTCTGTTTGGCTTTTAGGCTTTGAAGTTGCACATGGCAGACCTAAATATACAAAGAAATCACTGACATATTTGACAACTTTATACTTAGAAAAAGAACACCGATAGTGGAAATAGCCGATCTACATGCTCACAACGCGTCGCATCACGACACGTTGTGAGCATTTAGATCGGCTATTTCTACCATTTTTGAAAATGTTGAAAAATATATGAAAATTTGTCAACGATGATGACGATTATGACAAAATAATTGCAATTAGACGATTATGTAATAATTGTGACAGGCCTGGCCTCTTCCTTACTTCCTCCACAGGTGTTGTGATGATTCTGATTAAGGTTCCATTTAGTGTAGCATGGTGGTTCTTAAACATAGCCATGGGGGCGGCCATACTGTAGCTCAGGTTTCCCCGATTAGTTTTCCCCAAGGGCCGAATTATGTCTAGGGTACCAAGCCGAGGGCCACAACATTGCAGGGGGCGACGGTGGCGTTCCCGCTACTCCAGCGACAGTTCAGATATTGTTGTTGTCGGGTGAAAATCTTGTATGTCCAAAACCGTTCGTTTTGCAATTATCATTTTAAAAATGATTTAAACTAGTGAAAACAGCCGATCTACAAGCACACAACGCCTCGCGGTGCGAGGCGTTGTGTGCTTGTAGATCTGCTGTTTTCACTACTTTTGTGCGACGGCCTTGTACAGTATGATGAAGCAGGGCTTTACTTTGCGAAAGAACGTACACATTTGGAGACACGAGATTTCCACCCGACAACAACGATATACTAGTGTTGTTGCTGCTCTTATACCACCATTATTACTGGGGTTGGTGGGGGCCAGACAGTAGCCCCCCGCGGGCCGCAAATGGCCCGCGGGCCGCCTATTGGGGAACCCTGCTGCTGTAGCTGAATGGTTAGTGAGGGAAGTCCCTTTTTTGCAGGTCTTTCAGTCCGAGTGTAATAAAAAAGCACGGAGGCGCGCCGTCTCAGGCGACCTTGAGCCACGTGAGACACCGGCGAGCGAGCGATTCGCCGTGTCGAGCGTTGCGAGTATCATTGGTAACACCTGTGAAGGACGTGAAGGAAGGGGCCCGATTTCTTTACAATACGCATGTTGGCAAAACGAAACCATTTTAATGATAACATAACATTAATATTAAAACAAAATGTAAAAAAAACCTTGAGGGAAAGAAGTAATCTTTGTGGCACAGATAAATAGGAACTTAAAGCATAGTACATTAGCTCCACTGATCAATCCATCATTAAAACAAACATGCTCTGAAAATGACGCACGGCCCCAAAAACCCACCCCACATTTTCAAGTGGACCCTGGTCCAGAAAGGATTGGGAACCGCTTGGGGGTTATATGGGGATAAAATCCGATTATCCGTTATTTTTCGTTCCAAAGACACTGACGTTGTCATCTTGTAAAACAAACACTCAGTCTTTTCCCGCATTGCTCCTGTCTGTCCGTCCGTCCGTCAACCGTTCATCTGAGGAACCATCCAACAGTCTCTTCAGCTGCCACCTAACGCATCCAACCGTCTCTCCGCCCAAACATCCATCCATTCATCCGCCCATCCACCCATCCATCCACCCATCCCATCCGTTGCTTCCATAGACTAATCCTTTGCCATTCTTCCCTTTAGTTTTGTCCATCATTTAGTTTCTCTGTAAAACATACATTCTCTCTGGCTCTCCTGGGTCCCTCCTCCGCCTCGCTCTACTCCATCTTGGACATCTCAAACTTGGTTGTCATGGTTTCCTGTGAACAGAGGCAACAACATGCAGGTTAACCCATTTAGGCCTAGAATTATTTAATGCTTTAACTATTGAAAAATATTGTGCCGCGCTGTGAGCTTGTAGATCTGTCCATTTTTGAAAAATCTTTATTTTTTTCAAGTCTTGAAATAGATAATATGAATATATCTTCATATACTGTATATCTCAAAAACGAACATTTGTAACTCAAATATTTGCTTCTGGGTGGTCCCTGGAACAACATACTTTGAGATGTGTGGCTGGCAGAGGAGCGGCTCCATCGCTCAAAGATCAGCTAAAAGCAAGAGTGAAGAAATGGGTCTTGAGCTGTGCTTTAAAGCAGTGGAAGCAGAAGGCTGCTTCACCGTATTTTTATATGCTATTATTGTAGGTACATCGAGCAGGTCTGCACTAGAAGACCTGAGGGGGGCAGTTTGGAACATATCTACTGTAGGCAGGCAGTCATAGAGGTAAGAAGGTGCCAGACCATTGAGAGCTTTATAAACAACTAAAATAATCTTAAAATCAATCCTAAAAACATCTGGGAGCCAGTGTAGCGACACTAAAACTGGAGTAATATGTTCTCTCGTCTTAGCTTTATAAACTCTGGCTGCCGCATTTTGAACAAGTTGTGTGCCAGAAAGAAGAGCATTGCAGTAATCAAGCCGGGAGAAAACAAAAGCGTGGATCAATCAATCTATTACTTAGAGTACAGCAGCTGGGTCATGTGTTAGCTATCATTTTCATTTGCTGCTGGGTAAGGTCACAATTGTAAGTATGCAGGCTGTGTCTCTGTAATGGTAAAAGGGACGTCCAGAACGCAGTATTAATGAGCGATGAGCTTTTTTTCGGTGTCACGCCACATTATATTTAATCAAACAAGTTTAATTAGTGCAGGGGTGGGCAACTTTAATGATGGAGAGGGCCACTATATTTCCACATCCAATCCAGAGGGCCACATTGCATATACTATCGGCGAGGATAATGTGGCAGGCAGCCTAATTGCATACGCGCTGTGGTGGGCTCTTCTGGAAATAATTAGTAGTTATTTCTAACAAGAAAAAAATTTACTCCGGGATGACGGGTTCCGAAGCCATCTACCGGGAGGGAACTTCCATGTGCTCGGGATACCGGGCCCCGGCCTTAAACACTAGTTAGTCCCCCCAGGAATCCACGGAGAAAAATTCTTAATTCCGCGGAGAACAATCCTGATTCTGCGGAATTCTGTGGTGAACAATTCTTGATTCCGCGGACATTAAAAAACAACCTAAAATGACCAGTTATCAAGCTAAAAATGATATAGTTCTAATAATCAAGTAAAACCCTTCATGAAATAGCTACAATTAATTTTAATTAGTGGTTAGAATAATCAAATAATCATTTTTGAGAATATAAATCTAATATTAAATCTATTCTTTTTTTTAATTGTTATTGTTTTTAATAATTACTTTCTGTTGCAAAGACTATATTGTCATGCAAACCCTGCCCATAGTAACCACATTTTAGAGGATAGCCTACCTACTACCTAGTATGGGTGTAATATTTATTTATTCTCTTCTGCATTAGACATAGAGGAACTATAGTTCAGGACACAGTTTCTGTCAGGAACGAATGTGGGACCGGACCAATACAGCGTCAGTGCAACCAGCAGGAGGGAAGCTAAGCTATTCCCCCAGGCTTCTGTATGAGGTGGCCACTGGCCAGACCATGTACACATCGTTTTATAATAGTAGTAATGACTACTCCCGCCGCTCTGCTGCCACTCGCGACCGTTATTCTACGGACGTCAGAAAAGTCCGCGAATGGCCGAGAAATCCGCGGGTGGTCCATGTATAGCATGCGTGAGTGCGTCTTTCTCACCATGTGAGGCTGTGAGCCAATATAAACAGTCAGACGATGTGCCTAGTTCCTAGTCCATTAAAAATCAGCACCATCCGCTCTGGTATCGTCACCACACACACGAGTCACAGCACATGAATGCATGCCACGGCAAACAAAGCCATTTCCGTTTCCGTATCCGGCACGAGGACCGGCTAGGCTGTGAGTCTTGTCCGTCTATATCACCGCGACATCTAGCGGCCGTGATGAAAACTACATCCTTGTCTTGTCCTATTCTGCGGACTACTATGATATCCGCGGGAGGCTCTGATATCCGCGGAGGGCTTCAATTTCCGCGAAAAATTCCGTGATCGCGGAATCGCGGATTCCTGGGGGGACTAACTAGTTATGGCAAAACTAAGGCCATGGCTACACGGAGCTGGATATTTCTGAAGCTAGACATTTTTTTGTGCTGTTGGGGCTTGCAGCCACACGAAGCTGGATATTTCGGCAGTGAATCTGGATATTTTTCAATCCGGATAAATAAGTGGAGACATTGAAAAATATCTGGATATCTGGATCCGTGTAGACATGGAACCCGGATATCTCTGAAGACTTTACTGTGTGTGTGCTTGTCCCCCTAGTGGAGGTCTGGGGAATCAGATTATTTTAGACCTAGATATCTTTGTCGTGTAGACATAGATATTTTTCTATGTGGATATCTGAAAAACCAGGATATATGAAAAATCCAGCTCCGTGTAGCCATGGCCTAAAGCACTCAAAGTGTTAAAAGCCGTTTTCATCTTTTTCTCCCTCTCTGAGAAAGCAGATATCGGCACCTTCCACCTAAAACCTCTGACCCCATAACAGTCACATACTGTCATTTCAGGGAGGCCATGAAGGCCATGGCCGTCGTTGCCCCTCGGTTTGGCCTTGTGCCCCTCAAAGAATTGGCCCTGAGGCCACAGTGGCCATAATAGCCCAGCTGACTGGACCACTTTACCCTACAGATGGACGGAGGTTGTAGTGGGCTTTCTCGCTTGGATCAGCGGGGATCACGTTGCGGTGGAGACGCAAACACACTCGCTCTGTGAGTAAACGCCGGGCGGCATTTCACAATGATAATGGATCTACATTTTTCTATAAAATTGCAAAGGTAAGGTACTTTGATGGCCGTGAGCAGACTATAAACAATATCCTAAATGGCAGTAAAAAGGGACATTTTAGAATAATTTTGGTGACCAGGCACTCTATTGAGTTTCATTCAGAGCACATCGTTGCACACTGGCACATCTTTACCCACAACAACAACAAATAGGAGCACTCCACTCGACTCTGTATTGATTCTGTATTGAAAACAGACACTAGACACTGATAACAATTCATGTGTGAGGGGGGAAAAGAACTGTCTCTCACTATGACTAGATCAATGTTATACTACTGTATATGTGTGTGTGTGTGTGTGTGTGTGTGTGTGTGTGTGTGTATATATATATATATATATATATACTTTACTTAATATGACCCCATAACATGCATTTCATTATTTAAATGTAATATTATTATAGCAAATGGTGAAAATGATCTCTTCTTAGATGCTTTTAGATTTTCTAATGTTTCTCATACATTTGCTATTGTATAATATCTGTTGATGCTGTAGTTCGCCCATACTGACAAAACAGGGATACATTGTTGTATTAAGCAATACTTATATAATATTAAGTATCGCTTATCAATATTATAAATCGATTAGTTGGATTAACTGCTGCAGCCCTAATATACTCCATCATATCTTCTGGGGAGCATTCACAGTTGCATTGTGGGCCGCAAAGACACATTCAAAAATGGCAGTGATGTCACTTTAAGATTTGTGTGTGTAACGAAGCCAAACAAAATGCCTTCCACATGCACGCACACACACGCGCGCGCGCGGACTCACGCACACACGCACGCAAGCACACACACTCTTCTCATTGTTCTGCCCGCCATGACAACAAGGGGGGATAAACAACAGTGTGACGTAACCATGGTAACATTGAGCTCAGAGCCGACTGTCTGGCGCCCTCAGCAGTTCAGGGGAGGAATCGCACCCGGGGTTTAAACCCATTAAAGACCTGGAATTATTTTATGCTTTAACTATTGAAAAATAGCAGATCTACAAGCTCGCAGTGCGGCACTCTTGTAGATCTGCTATTTTTGAAAAATATTTGAATATATGTGTTTTAAAAGCAAACATTTGTAACCCAAATTTTGCTTCAGGGGGGGTCCCTGGAACAACATATTTTGAGATGGGGGTCCGCGGGCCAAATACATGTAATTTTGGGGGTCCTTGACATGAAAAAGTTTGAGAACCACTGATTTAGAAGACATTTATAGAACTGGGTCAAAATATTCAAAGACTTGGACAAATTTCCACCCATTTTAAAAAAATGGCAGATCTAGTACAAGCGTGTAGATCTGCTATTTTTCAATAGTTAAAGCATAAACTAATGGTTGAAGTGGTTAAAATCTAAAAGCGACAATGACGTGTTCCCGGCCTTAGTTGGTTAAACTCAATTAAAAAATGCAACATTTGGTCCACCTGTCGAGATGAACCATACGGTATGTTCCTATTCATTTCGTACAGATCAGATGCGGTGCGGATGCTCTGCAGTGTACAGTCTAAATGTAATGTCTGATTACATGTTGTTCCATAGTGTCCAATTCCATTTATATGTGATCTGTGTATCGTCGTTGTCGGGTGGAAACCTTGTATGTCCAAAACCGTTCGTTTTTATCATTTAAAGAAATTAACTAAACTAGTGAAAACAGCCGATCTGCAAGCACACAACGCCTCGCACCGCGAGGCGTTGTGTGCTTGCAGATCGGCTGTTTTCACTACTTTTGTGTGACGGCCTTGTCTGACGAAGCAGGGCTTTACTTCGCAAAAAAACATACCAATTTAAAACTTGGAGATACGAGGTTTCTGCCCGACAGTGACGGTATGCTTGTTGCTCATGTACTGTACTGGTGCAGTTGGTATTCTGGATGCCCATTGTTTATTAAACAGTGAAATCCATAAAACATGGAATGTCTGAGGCCCCCTGGAAGCTTCTATTCTACGGGAGCATAACCTCGGGTTGCATGGCTGGTACGTAACACATTTAAAATTCTGAGCATATATATGGCTGTAGAATTGTTCTGGAATCATTATTTCAATATTTATAATATTTTTCTGCATTTGATGTATTGACGTTGATGTATTGATGTATTACGTTGCTTATTGTATTGATGCATTACCTTGCTTATTGTAAATGGCTCTAGATTAAAGGACATATATTTTAGATTAAAAAATATAAAAGATGGGTGTTAAAATGTTTGCATTTACTTCTTTCTATCGTTTTAGAGATTTTAATTATTTTGATTTCAGTGGCTGGGGGCATGCATACAAGTGGCTAAATATGTCTTTTTACACAGAATAAGCCCATTCCCAAGTTACAACGCAACCTTTCATGGTTGGATGTTACTTATGCGGGCTAGAAGTGTTACTGTAAATAGCAATACAGAAATTGCTGGCTTATTGTGTCTATTTAGCCACTTGTACGCATGCCCCCATGCGTATGCATGCCCCCACATTTTAGCATGCTAAACGTGATAAACCAATAGAACGAAGTAAATGAAAAGATTTTAACAATCTAAATTCTAAAATATGAAGTTGTCCTTTAAGAGAGTCTGCTAAATGCTTAAATTGAAAATTGTAATTGTAAATTGTAGGGGGGAAAAAAAGAAATTATAGAAAAAAAAAATCAGGAGAGCACAAGGGGAGGTAAATGTGAATTGAGAAAAGGCATCATTACCTCATCAGAGTCCAGTAAGGGAGGCAAGGCGCTGCGGAAGAGAGGACAAACACACCGTTAACAACTGAATAACAACATTACACTCGGTGGCCAGTTTATTATTATGTAGCATGAGCATCGGTCTGTCAGTCAAACGTCACACTTTTGCCCTGCTCATATCTCCGCCACCGTTGCCCCGATCCATGCCAAACTTTGCACACACAATCCTCGGCTGCCTCATTTCTCACATGGCCCTCTTCTAGCGCCACTATGAGGCAGATTCTCACAAAACACATTTTTGGACACTGCTCCTACAGATTTTGCCCCAATATCACGCAAAGCGGTACACAGTATCTCTCATCAACATGGATCTGTCCCATTTCCCATATTCCCTCCTGATTGGCTACCATTGCCTTCTAAAGTTTGTGTATGCGACCTGACGGTCGCTTATCTCCCGATTAGGGAGTCTTACTGGTTATTATGTACACCAGTGGTTTGTTTGAGAACCCCTGGCCTATGACACACACATGTGATACTACAGGTTAGGTTACACACCTGTAGTTTGCACAAGGCAGATTCCGTACCGTCAACCTGATTCACACATGGTCGCATGACCGGTGGCCTGTGCTGAAAACAGCCGATCTACAAGCTCACAAGAACGCGCCGTAATGTGATGCGTTTGTGAGCTTGATTGAGATCTGACATTTATTTCCCCCCCCGCCATTAGACTTTCACCACAGCAGCACCAATCAATCATCTCTAGATAATTGACTCCGCTGATTAGTGGCAGCCGGGCGGGCCACGTTTTATGAGAGCATTCATTCACCGGGGTTAGGATCACATCTGCACCACTCCACAAACACACTCCTCTGCATTTCCCTGCACTTTTTATTTAAAATGCTAATGCTCTCCCTCTGACCTGAAAATAGCTCACTCCAATTCAAGGGTGTTCAAGGACCTGTTACAACTGCTTCACAACGTGGTGCCAAACACACCACTACTATGCACTAATGGATGTTAAGTCACATTACTGTACCGCTTCCATTAGTATCAGAGAGGCTGAAAAAAGGGGGCTTATTTGTAATGTACACTATTTCTATTTGTAATGTGCAGGCAGAGTCTGGTATTAACTTTTTAAGCTCACTTTTCTTTAAGCCAAGCGTCTGGCTGATGAAAACGTCGGACTCGCTTTTTACCAGCCAAACAGGCTTTGCAGACCTTTTTCTGTGGTGTATCATACCGTACACATACATGTCGTCACTGACGGGCAGAAACCTCGTATCTCCAAGTTTCAAATTTGTACGTTTTTCGCAAAGTAAAGCCCTGCTCCTTCATACAAGGCCGTCGCACAAAAGTAGTGAAAACAGACGATCTACAAGCACACAACGCCTCGCGGTGCGAGGCGTTGTGTGCTTGTAGATTGGCTGTTTTCACTAGTATAGTTCATTTTTTAAATGATAAATACAAAACTAACGGTTTTGGATATACCGACAGACAACGACGATATACATTTGATATGCGTAACAAGAGATTATGGTGGTGAATAAAAAAAAACAGTGGTCATAAGCAGAGTTGAAACTACTTGAAACAAAAGCATCACATTTGTTCTGCGGGTCTGTGAAAAAGGATATCCGAGGAAACTAATTGAACTAATGTGTAAAAATGTGTGAACTATTCCTTTAAGCTTCAAACAACCCTATCTCTTTAGAGTGTGCGCTGAGCACTACTGGCCAATCAGAGAAAGAAGGGCCGCTCCAGCAGACATGCTGGACTGAAATGATATATAGACTGGTTAGATAAGGAACTCCTCAGAATTCTCCGGTGTGCAGCCAAGCTTGTTTTGGCTGGACACTGATTCCTGCCTGTCGTGGAGCGACTTAAAACATCGCAAAATAGAGGCTTGTATTCTGTGTTACTTTTATGCATTTGCTGTTCATATATTCATGATTTGGGAAATACTCCCGTGTAATCATTAAACAATGCTGAGTTTAATAGCTGAACTGGTGCTTCTGTGTAACGTCTCATAACTGGACTCTCAGGATATAGGACGGCGCATCAGAACAATGGAGATTGTACATGTTGCTATGTCTAAAAGTCCATTGTGCGCATAGGAGATAATAGTACATGTGATGGATTATGGTACATTCAAACACTAAAGGTCAATTTATGCTTTGAGCGTTCATCGCATCGGGACACCGCATCACATTACATGTTCTGAGTTTTGAGCGTTCGTACCGACAGCTTCTGTGAAGGTCCTCCACGACACATTTTTGTTGTTTCGGCGCCACTTTCATCAAACCAATGTATCTGTCACACTTGTCACGCAAAGCACAAATTGACCGGAAGATATTACAGTGAAAACATGAGCTTTAATACGCCACCGAGTTCATTCACTTGTGCTCTGATATTTTTATTGCACAAACGTCATCCATGCTAGTACTGTGCCTAGATATTTTGGTAAGCATTGAAAACATCGATGCGGATATTTAGTTGCAAAACAAGTCACCCACCAGCCACCAAGTGTCTTGGAGCTTGTCTGCAGTGTTATGAGGTTGTGAGCAGACACAGTGTATCAAATACAATGACGTCAAATGACAGCGAGAACAAAAACATTAATTGATTGATGGCAGCACTCCCACTCTGTGCTTCAGGTATTTCTTTGTATTAAAGTGAAGAAGGTTGGTGCAATGAATCATTCATTATTCTGATGAAGGCATCGAGCCGGAACGTTATTCTGATTATCCTGTTGCCTGCTGGCATCATTGTCTGTATTGTGTGGATCATGATATTGAACAGAGAGTGGAGTCATGCAGAGACCAAGCATCTGGGACGTGCACTTGTGTTCAAGTTCAGGAGAGCTTGGACAAGGCAATTCTCTTGAATGCTGCCTTCAGGTTTCTCATGGAAAGAGGGCATTTGCATTTATTTCACCATAGTAAAAACTGCATTCATCGTCTGGAGAGGGCACTTTTTATGGTAACATGTCCTTAGGTCGACGGACAACCTTTGGTCCAACCACCAAAACCTAACCTTAACCCTAACCCTAACCTCATTAAAACTATGCCTAAACCTAAACATAACCCTAACCTCAGTAACCGTGACGCGGGTGAGTAGCTAACCTGCCGACGCTGGTGAGTAGCTAACCTGCCGACGGTGTTCGATCCAACGGGAGTTCGACCTATGGGGCAGTCCCCCTTTTAAAAAGGGCAGGGGCTCAAGCCCCCTGTGATGTCTATGTGTGCACGTGCCTGCCAAGCATATGAGTTGAGTCAGGGTGTTGACTTACACGTCTGCCATGGATGAAGGGATGTTATCTTCCACCCATTTTAGATCCTCGTCCTGCAGAACAAAAAGACACATATTTCAGTGTTCCTGCTCATGTATCGCCGTTGGCTTGAAAGGTTTGGGAACCCTTGCTCTAAATCAGTAGTTCTCCTCACACGTTCAAGATTTTTTCCAAAAGGTTTCAAAAATAGCAGATGTACAAGCACAAAGATGTGTACATCTGCTGTTTTTGAATAGCCAACGCAAAAATGTAACATGACACGGATACTTTCCCAACTGGGATAGCCAGGTGTTTGTCTCCCTCCACAGTGGAGAATATCAAAATGATTACATAATCGTCTAATCACAATTATTTGACATAATCGTCATACTAATAGATTTTCAAACATTTTCAAAAATAGTGGAAATAGCCAATCTACAAACTCACGTGTTGTGAGCTTGTAGATCGGCTATTTCCACTATCAATGTTCTTTTTTAGTTGTCAAATATTTCAGTCATTTCTTTGTATATTTAGGTTATGGTCATATGCCATGTGCAACTTCAAGCCTACAAGCCAAACAGAAATGAAATTGTTCGTCGCAATTATTTGAGTGACAATTAATTGTCTTGTAAAATGTCATAATCGTAACAGCCCTAGGTGTGAGTGATCATTCTGGCAACGCCTCTGGGGCTGCTTTATATCAAAACACTCCATTTCCTTGATGTGGGAGCAGCCTGTGTCGTTTAAATTGGACAGAATGTCGATAACAAGGAGCCAAAAACAAAATAAAAAGACTCTGAGACAAAAACAAAGTCTAATTACCGTGAAGAGAAGAGAACACTTCCAAACAGTGGAATTAAAGCTCCTATCTTCTATCAGCCACGTTTCCAACCAAACCGCTCAACCTCAGGCAAACCATTAATGATTCATTACTGTGATCAGACTATCGTCATTAAGTGTTTTCCTTACTTTGAAAAGAAACACTTAATACCAAATCATCCTAAATTTGCCTATATAGCAGCTGTCCTCCAGTTCAGGGGTCTTCCAACGTTTTCAGGCCAAGGACCCCTTAGTTGAGAGAGAGATGAAGCAGGGACACCCACAACCTTTTCATAGATTCCATATGGTTTCATTGTTTGAAAGCACAATCGTTGTGTATTTTGGATTCATGTCAATTTGTGTTTTCATATATTTAACCACTTGAACGGTCAATACTTAATAAACTTGACAAAAGAATGGAAAAAGAATTCATCGAGTACAGTGCAAATCAGGTCTGTTTTTACTAAGCATCGAGGGTCTAAGTGGTTAAACTTACTGAAGTCATATTTTCCAAATGTTATCAAATTATTCTGCGGCACCCCTGGACTGGCGTCACGGCACCCTAGGGTGCCCCGTCACCCACTTGGGGAAACCCCTGCCATAGTGTTGGCAGATGGAGATAACATAAGACGGGCTTTCATTGATTCCACCAGGGAAATGTAGTCGCCAGTGACGGCATTTGTAACAGCAGTCGGAAACAAAAGACAAAGAGAACAGATAATAAGGAGAACACAGCAGCTATGAGAGATAAAGAGACAACAATGGACAGATGATGGCTGTTTTCTCTCTCACCACTTTGTTAGGCTTGGCAGTTCCATTGGTCTCGTTCTTCGTCCCCCTCATCTTCATCCCCTCTGTGGACGCACACGCACACACACACACACACAGTGTCAGTGATTGAGTAGGTACACAGTCAAATCCATGGGCAGTGGTTCTCAAACTTCATTTCAAGGACCCCCCATAACTCTCAGAGTTACAGACCTGTAAACGGGGCTACATGTCATGATGCAACAAAAACATTATTTCCACAAAATCTTATATTATACAAAATGTAATGGATCAACTCTTACAACTCCAAGTGCTCGTCAGGGTGGGGGGGGGTCCCCAGTTTAAATATGATTATTTTGGGGGTCGCGGTCTGAAAAGGTTGAGAACCACTGTGATATGATATCGTCACTGTCGGGTAGAAACCTCGTATCTCCAAGTTTCAAGTTTGTACGTTTTTTCACCAAGTAAAGCCCTGCTTCATCATACAAGGCTGTCTCACAAAAGTAGTGAAAACAGCCGATCTACAAGCACACAACGCCTCGCGGTGCGAGGCGTTGTGTGCTTTTAGATCTGCTATTTTCACTAGTTTAGTTCATTTTTAAAATGATGAATACAAAACGAACGGTCTTGGACATACAAAGTTTCCACCCGACAACGACGATATAGTACTTTAGTTCACACTGAAATGTGTCTTGCGCCACAGCAGCCAAGTATGCGAAACATATATACAGTACACACATTTGACATGACACAAGGAACACATTATGGAATATAAAATGGTGATCTGACCGAAGGCTTCGTTCATCATGGGCTCCTCCTCCTCCTCTTCACTCTCTTCATCCACCAGGGGGCTGAATGCATACCTGCCAATCAATCAATCAATCAATCAATCAATCAATCAATATAATACATCCAGGGCAGGAATTTCAGGGAGGCCACGAAGGCCATGGCCGTCGTTTCCCCTCAGTTGGCAACCGGTCACTTCGCCAAAAATCCAACTCGCCAAATTGTCCACGCTCATTGAGCAGGCTTGTCAATGCTCCTGGATTCACCAGGATGATTGTCAATTACATCTACTATGTTAAATATTTTCTGGTGGAGGACCCCCAGATGAGAAGTCATTATTAAGGATGTCTTACTTTGCTTCAGTCATCAAATTTGTACACCTACATTTGGCATTTTAAGGTTGAAATTGTACCCATGCTAGTAAAGCAAGCCTGATAAAAGTATCAAACATGCACAAAATTCAATAAAACACAGGAAAATATATATCTGTTAAGAGGTTTTGGGGGAGGACCACCAGACCCCTGTCGGGGAGTTCCGCGCACCCCCTAAAAAATACATCTCCTGGATTCTCCTGGACTGACAGTCCAATGTTGACAACCCTGCTCATTGGCGAGGTGTCCTAGCAAGTTGATTTGGCGAGTTGGATTTTTGGCGAAGTGACTGGTATTCCCCTCAGTTTGGCATTGCGCCCCTCAAAAAACTGGCATGCCCCGAGGCCACAGTGGCCTTAATACCCCAGCTGACTGTACCACTTTCTCCTCTGTCTCTTTATTGTCAATATATAGACATCATCTTTCTTTCCAGTGTCTTTCGTCAAGATTCTGAATTCTTAACTCCCCATCTTTAAAACCTATCCAGTAACTTAGATTGGTGCAGGGCTGTTTGATTTCATTTCATGGTCTTCCTGCCCTGGCAATTGGCCTAGGACTACAGACGATTGAGTGGCCTACTGCGCATAGAAACAGAGCTGCTGCTT
Source organism: Nannobrachium achirus (assembly GCF_963921795.1). Lineage (NCBI taxonomy): Eukaryota > Metazoa > Chordata > Actinopteri > Myctophiformes > Myctophidae > Nannobrachium > Nannobrachium achirus. Next base: position 55,003,208 of record NC_137817.1, on the reverse strand, counting down.
TAAACACATTTTAAATCTGAGGCTTGTATACTACTTAAAATAGTTTTGAGGAAAAATGCAGCCTTTTGTCCCAAAGCGACTGCAAAAGACTGCTGCTTTTCGAGAAAAAAAAAACTTTATAATACACACACACACACACACACACACACACACACACACACACACACACACACACACACACACACACACACACACACACACACACACACACACACACACACACACACACACACACACACACACAAAATGTGGCATAGCACTGCTTACACAATGCTGTACCCCCTCCAACTGTATATATATGTTCCCCTTTTTCAACTGTTGAAAGTGTATTATATTTCACACTTGCTTTGGCAATGTAAACGTACATTTTCTCTTCTCTTCAAAATTGTAAGCTTGTAGATCTGCTATTTACACCACTTTGTTTCTTTAAATTAATTGTTCATTAATCACAATGGAGACCAGGCATGTGGCCCAGCCGTAGCTAAATGTATCATGTAAAACATTTATAAAAAAATGTATTACATGGCTTGGTTGATTACTTGATTCGGATTGGCAATCGCTGAAATCAGCGGTGAATTGTATCTGTATAATGACCGCTCCGCTCTATAACTGGCCGATGCCTAATCAACGGCTCAGGGCACCTGCTGCACTGCGTGAATTGTATGCCGTATCCAACATGACAGCCAGGTAAACAAACACAGAGTCATTTACAACTAAACGTTGCTCTCAAGAATGTTTTTAAAAATATTTGAAAGGGGGAAATAGACGATGCATAACAGAAATCTGATTTTGATCAACACTTCCTTGTTTTCCAAGGAGGCCGTGTTGCGCTGGGGGGGGGGGGGGGGGGCTTTCACAGGCTGATATGGCTGATATGGCTGATATCATCCTGTCAAGATGTGGAAGGGTTAACAGTCGACACTAAACAGACAGATACTGTAAGCAGAAGGCCCCTGACCTCTCACCTCTGGTTATTGGCTGAGGGTTGCCATAGGAACCACTCACCTCTGGTTATTGGCTGAGGGTCGCCATAGGAACCACTCACCTCTGGTTATTGGCTGACGGTCGCCATAGGAACATGATGACCAACAGGATGGTGGAGAAGAGGAAGCGCCAGAAGGCATCGTCTATCCAGAGCTCCCTCCAGTCCTGAGAGAGAGAGAGAGAGAGACAGAGACAGAGAGAGAGAGAGAGACATAGACAGACACAGAGAGAGAGAGAGAGACACACACAGAGACAAAGTGAAGGAGAGAGAGATGGCAAAAAGAGGGAGAAACAGCGACAGAAAGAGAGGTGGGGTTTAGTCATTGTGAGAGCCAGACAGTCATCCATCCATCAAGCTGGTCTACCATCCATCCATCCATCCATCCATCCATCCATCCATCCATCCCATCATCTATGTACCTACTGTACCTACCTATCCATTGTGTGTGTCTGTCTGTCTGTCTGTCTGTCTGTCTGTCTGTCTGTCTGTGGTGGTGTCAAAAAGAATCGATTCAGCAATAAATCGCAATTTGTACGTGCTCAATTCTGCATCGATGCAGTATCATTACATATCGATAATCGGTAATTGAAGACTTTAAATATAATTATATATAATTCTGTTATAATTCTGTATATACTGTTTATCTGACAGCTAGTATTGACAGCTAGTATTGACTGATGGAAAAATAGCCATGTTGTGCAGTGGAAAAATAGCCATGTTGTGCAGTAATATAGAAAAGTGTGAATCGCCATCTAATTGAATCGTGAGGATAGTACCAATGCACACCTCTATCTGTCTGTCTGTCTGTCTGTCTATCTACGATGGTGCTGGTGTGAATTTTGCCTAACAGCTCTGACCAGGGACGTGCAAAGAATGTTAGAGAGGCAGGGGCTGAAACTTCTAAAAGGGCCTTTTGGTGAAAATATCGAAAATAGCAGACCTCCAAGCTCACAACGTGTCGCACTGCGACGCGTTGTGAGCTTGGAGGTTGTCTATTTTCGGTACTTGATACCACACTAAAGTAAGCATAAAAAAGGCACTACTGGAAATGTGGCGTAACGGCCTGGTTTTCTACACAGAGAGGGCAATTCTTTCAAAATAAGATGCTCCATTCAAGTTCAGACAAGACAATTCTCTTGAATGTTGCCTTCAGGCATGGCATGGAAAGAGGGGCATTTGCATTTCTTTCACCATAGTAAAAACTGCATTCATGGTCTGGAGAAGGCACTTTTTACAGACGGGTAAAAGGGCAGGGGCTCAAGCCCCCTTTGATGTCTATGTGTGCACGTGCCTGGTTCTGACTGGCCAGCAGAACACGAAGACACACGTGTGTACACTGACATACAAACATTCATGTTACACACTCACTCAAACAGCAACACACAAACATAAACAATGAAATGCCATCGCACACTTGCTTGCTCGCACGCACACACACACGCATAAAACAACAAAGAGTGATGAAAAGGCTGGCAAGGTCAGATGAATGGAGGGAGACGGAGACAGACTAAATGACAGAATACTTACCGACTGGCATTTAGACATCTTGAAGGTCCTTGTAGTCCAGATAATAAAGATGACCGATGCTGGAGAAAAACACACAAATTTTATGTTCTTGCAAATACAAGTATTTCATCTCTGTTGGTAGGAAACCTCTTATGTCCAAAACTTTACTTTGCAGGATTCAAATAAAATAAAAAATGCTAACCAAAGGGTATTTATTAACTGTATATAATTAAAGGACGACACAGGTTCATGTTTTAGCCATTTTAAAGAGGTGGTGCCATAGTTTTGTACTTTTTCTAGGAGGATGTGTCTAGGAGGTTGAAAGTACTTCATTAGACCCCCTGGTGTGGTTTTTATGAGCAATTATGTATTCTCTTGGTATTTGTTTGTTTTCTCTTGGAGGCTGCCACCTTGTGGTCAAAAGTGTCAGTTAAAAAACACACATACTTATTACATCACAGAATCAACTCCTCCCCTAATTACCATTCACCCAACACTGTGGGGTGTGGCTAACTTCAGCTGGGTCACCACCCACCATGACATCCATGCATACTTAATGAACTGGGGGTGTGGCCAAATAAAAACCCAATTTTAACTCTTTCTGCATACTTTTTTGGAAAAAATCTTCCTCCTATTATAATCATAATACCTGATAATCATGTTTTAGAGGGGGGGGGGGGGGGGGGGGGGATCATGGCACCACCTCTTTAATGACTTTGATTTCAGTGGGGGGGGCCATGCATGCAAGTGGCTAAATATGTATTTTTAGATACAATAAGCCGGCGATGTATTTGCAGTCACACTACTACTAGCCCCCATAAGTCACATCTGCCCATGAAAGATTGTGGTGCATCTTGGGAATGGGCTTATTGTGTCTAAAAAGACATATTCAGCCACTTGCACGCATGCAACCCACTGAAATCAAAATCATATTTGCTTTTCTCTCATTACAATCTAAAATATGAACCCTTGTTGTAAAAAGTTGTCCTTTAAAATATATATAATTTTGCCACTCAGTAGGCGTTCCCGCATAACATCCAGGTATCATGATGATGTCACACGCATACCCTCTATATGAATGGCCGATTTGTAAGTGGCACCGGAAATCCACGGCCACTGCCATGTCCTAATGACATGCCCAAAATAGGGATTGCTTTTTTTTTAAAAGCATCAATCATTTATAATAATTGATTTGATGGATTATTTGGAATAATAGGCTACGGTATATGCACAGCAGCCATTTTGGAGTTACCAATATTACTAACTCTGTTCCATTCTGGTGAAACAGTCAGGGTGCTGATATTGTTGCATGTTGGCTCACTGGAAACACTCTGCTACACCAGTGGGTCTCAAAGTGTGGTCCAGGGACCCTCATGGTTCCTTTGGTGGTTCCAAATGACCCCTAACAAATGGAACCAAATGGACCCGCAAGGGTCTATTTGGTTCCATTTGCACACTCTCAGAGTTATGGGTGTCCTTGAAATAAAAGGTTTGAGAACCACTGTGCCACATGAAATGAAACGGAGCCTTCATTAGTTATCATTGGTAACACGTTTGAAGGAAGTGAGAAAAGACTATTGTCCTTACCTATGACGGCGAAGATGAGTGTGTTGGTGAAGTGTCTGTACAGAGACAGTTTGACCACGTTGCGTCTGAGACGGAGCAGCTTCATGGTCTGAGCCAGGCTCACGAAGATGTGGACGTACAGTTAAGGAACTTACACAGATTCACACAAGCAAAGCATCTTTACAGTCCATTGACCCATTCAGAACGGGTACACATTGTGTAATATTATTTTATGCTTTAACTATTGAAAAATAGCAGATCTACTATGTATGTGTCAGCGGTGCTCAAACTTTTTCATGTGAAGGACCCCCAAAATTATATGTATTTGGCCACGGACCCCCATCTCAAAATATTTAGTTCCGGGGACCTCACAGAAGCAAATATTTGAGTTACAAATGCTTTTTTCCCTGCTTTAAAAATACATATATTCAAAGATTTGCACACATTTTCACGACTTTTTCAAAAATAGAAGATCTACAGTGCCGCATGCTGTGAGCTTCTACAAGTGCCTTCTAAACCAGTAGCTCTCAAACCTTTGTTTGCCAAGTACCCCCAAGTATTTGACAGCAGAATTAATTAATTCATGCTGAATTGTTATTTTGATCAACGTTTGGAATTAAACAGCATGGAATTATTACAAATATTCTACGTTTTGGGTCTGAGAGGCTAAATCTCATCAAATCCACTGGTCTACCAGGCTGAAAGGCATGTCACCAAGTGCACTGAAAAGCTGCACAGATCTTTGCACAAACTATTTTACACAAACGTTTCCATAAGGATTCAGACTCAATAAGCAGATTCACACTGTCTGGAAGCCCAACTCCAGCACACGCACACGCACGCACACACACACACACACACACACACACACACACACACACACACACACACACACACACACACACACACACACACACACACACACACACACACACACACACACACACACACACACACACACACACACACACACACACAAGTAGGGTAGGGATTAAATCACTGGCATACAGAAGCATAGTGACCCCTGCTGGTCTACGATCGAATCAGTCTTATCTTTTTATCTCAGCTATCTCCATATTAAAGTAATCTCCATCTTATATTTACAAGTGGCTAGAGGCCACGCCCACTAAGCCTCCACAAAACGGACATGCTTGAGGCCAAGCCAGTTCATTGGCTCCCACACCCATCCCCCCAGGCTATGGGGCCTGCAGCAACATTCCAACACTCCCCCAGGCACAGGGAGGGGGATGTGCCAACAACTCCACTCATTTCCAACAACAACAGAAAGGCATCAACACCTATTTTTCGTCTCCACAATGGCATCCTCAAGCCCAGGTACAGCACAAAAAGGTAATAACAATAAATCAATTTACTCCAGTAAAAGCACAGGCGCTGCATGTGTGATGTACTCTGTTAGATTTCCTCACTCTGCTTGTAACTATACAGCAAAAAAAAAATTCTCAAAATTTTATTTTTCTCTTTTTCTTTTTTTTTTTTTTTTACTTTTTTTTTTTTTTTTTAACTAGATGTGAGCGGGCCGAAGGCCCGCAAACCTCTAGTGTATATACGTAGGAGTAAAGAGGAGGAGAGACAGAAAGAGGATAAATAAGAGAGGCAGAGAGTGAGAAGGGGGGGGGGGGGGTGAAAGATAGAGGCGAGAGAGGTAAGGAATGGATGAGATAAAGGGGGAGGGAGGATCGCCTGCTCATTTTTTGCCAACAGGTCTGAGGCCCTAAGCTAGATGCAGAATAGATATTCTGCATCTAGCTTAAGGCTTAACTCAAATCTTTGCTTCTGGGGGTCCCTGGAACAAAATATTTTGAGATGGGGGTCCGCGGCCAAATACATTTTGGGGGTCCTTGATATGACAAAGTTTAAGAACCACTGACATAGCAACATACGTTTTTTTTCCCAGAAAAATGTTAGGAGGATTTAGAAGACATTTGTAGAATCGGCCTATATCAGTGGTTCTCAAACTTTGTCATATCAAGGACCCCCAAAATGATATGTACCTGGCCGCGGACCCCCATCTCATAATATTTTGTCCAGGGACCCTCAGAAGCAAAGGTTTGAGTTAAAAATGTTCACTTTGGGTCTTGCCTTAAGCTGGATGCAGAATAGATATACGAAGCTCAGACCCGTTGGCAAACACCAGGTCGCGGGTTAGACAATGGAGGGAGACAGAGAAGAGGGGGGTGGCTGGGGGGGGGGGGAACCTCTCCCCAACGCACAGGTTATAGAGTTGTAGCGGATATCCACCAGCAGAGGGTAGAGTCGAGCACAGCCAGAGGAATAGCGGCCAGCATCACTACATCATCTTCAGCCTAGAGAGAGAGAGAGAGAGAGAGAGAGAAATGGAGAGACACCGAGCATAGCAGAGGGTATGCAAGAGAGAGAGAGAGAGAGAGATGACAGAGAGATGGACAAAAGAGAAAGACCGAGGAGAGACAGAGAGGAAGGAAAGAATAGCTTGCAGTTGCAAGACAAACAGAACGAGGGTGGGATGCACGGAGTAGGGAGAAAATAGGGAGAGAGAGAAAGAGAACGAGGGATGTCGCGATGGGAAAGCGAAGAGAAGGTAGAGGGACGGGACAGGCGGAGCGCAAAGACAAATGGATGAATAGAGAGAGAGGGAAAAACAGAGGGATAAGAGAGGAGAGGACACGTGTCTCTAGGGTAGGTAGTAGGTACCCTCACGAAAAACATGCAGTAATCCTGGTCTCTATACTGCCTCCCCCTGGCAGGGTGGAGGGGAAAGGAACAGGTTTGAATAATGTGTTCCTTCCACGCGCTACGTCCAACCGGGGAAACTCCCCCATGTCAGGTGAAAAGAAACGACTTGGACTCCTCATGCATAGAAGGAAGCATGAGGTCAGTCCGTTGCTCTCCCCAGGTTGGCAGAGGGAGTGTAGCGCCCAGGATTACATTAGATAATTGACACTGGGTGAAAAATGGGTTGCAAAATCGTGGGATAAAAAAAAAAGAGAGGGGAGGACAGAAATATCACAGCACCTAAGCAGCAGCACCATAACTTTTAGTCTATAAGAGCTGTAATAGTCAGCGTTTGATTTAATCTCCATTAAGTACCAGAGGGCTGGTGTTCATTCACACAGTATCAGCTTTGCTACCATCTGTCTTCTAGCTTAAACAGGTCTGCCTCTCAGCTCTCCTACTGTCTGTCTCTCCTACACTGTCTCCATCTCAGCTCTCCTGCCGTCTGTCTCTCCTAAAGTGTCACCATCTCAGCTTTTCTACCATCTACTGTATGAATTCTGTACTTTCACATTTCCTTAATAACACTTGAAGTAGCATCTGTAGCAGGTTACTCTTCGTTCAGTTTCGTGTAGCCAGACAACTATTCCACAATCCCCGAATGCTATTCACATTATTCCTGGCCCTCTCTATGGAGGCTGCCATCGTCTTTTACAGAGGGCAGAACATCTTTTCACTTCCTCCCAAGTAAGGAAATGACAGGGAATTGTCTGTTGCCAGATTTTGCCAAAGAAATAAGCCCAACAGAAGCAACTAGGCTATACTACTTTACATTTGAAAATAGCAGATCAGCAAGCTCACAATGTGGCACATTTTTGTTAAACATTCTAACAACATAAATCTGTGTGGCGGTCCCTGGCACCACATATTTTCAGATGGGGGTCTGCGACTGTGGACAAATATGTTAATCTGGGGTCCTTGATATGAAAAGATTTGGGAACCACTGGTTTAAAAAAAAGGGAGTGTGTCGCTGTTAGTACATATCATCTTTTCAACACCCGACTCGAACCCTCAACCTAACCTCCGTGGAGTGAAATATATTTTAAAATGTAATTTCTGCTAAGCAGCAAGCTAAATATGCTTAGATGATCTTTAATTTATATTAGGATACATATGCGCAATGGTAAAAATGAAACTGAAGTGGGGAGGAGGCTTCATCGCATACTCATCATCATAAGACTTCCGTTGCCCCAGACTGTATGACGGGAGCATTTGCAAATCGCGGGAGTCAACAGTCTGGCCACGCGAGACTACTCTTCGTTTAACAAGAATGCCCACATAATATTGTCCTATATACATCTTCACTCCATTTTTCTGTGTGTCATAGCAATGGATTCCTATTCTTAACACGCAACTGAAGACTGTAAGTAACAAAGATTACTGTTGCATTATGGTCCAAAGGGGAGAAAATCAGTGCCAACCTTCTTGCAGGTTAAAACAAGCAAACTGTTTGAGACATATCTACAAGGCGCACCATGCAGCTATCAAGTATTCTTCTAGAAAAACAAACAGTCAGAAGGCAGGCATAACGGGGCAGCATAGCTGAATGGTTAGGGAGCCCGCTTGGGGAACCAGAGGCCCCTGGTTGTCCCAGGTTCGATTCCAGGCCAGGGTAGCGATGTCGATGTGTTTCCATATTTTAAAGCAAAACGATTTAACTCAGATCTTTCCTTCTGGGGGTCCCTGGAACAAAATATTTTGAGATGGGCCAAATACATAATTTTGGGGGTCCTTGACTTTTAAGCACCACTGATATAGTAACATACATTTTTCTTTTTGCAGGACACTGTTAGGATTTAGAAGACATTTTCAGAATTGACAAAATGTCTTTAAGGTTTGTCAAATCAATTAATTAAGTTGTCTTGTGTGTCGTGTGTGTGTGTGTGTGTGTGTGTGTGTGTGTGTGTGTGTGTGTGTGTGTGTGTGTGTGTGTGTGTGTGTGTGTGTGTGTGTGTGTGTGTGTGTGTGTGTGCGCGCGCGTTAAAGGATATCCACCAAACAACACAGGAATCAGTGAAGGCCAGCACAAGGTCACACAGCAGTCTATCGCTATTGTTATTGCCACGGTCCTACAGGGATACACACACAGGTTAGACACACGCACACACGTGCACGCTACAATATAAATAATATGCTTAACATACTAGAAGATGGGTTGGGATGGAGAAACGACATAAATATCATTCATTTCAATACTTATGCAATCCAGGAATGCACAATGTACAGTATGACACATCCCACACCACATCTAGACACTAGGGATGCGAAGATATACCGGTACGGATCGTAATCGCGATACAAACGTCCGCGATACGAGTGAATCGGTTCATTCAGTGTGTACCGGTACAATAGACGGCTGAAATCGTGATGGATCGTACCGTGAGTGTCTGGATCGGTAAATTCCGCGATTGTATCGGTTCTTCCATATAGTATTTCATTCTATCCTGTGTTTCCGAGGCGCCATGAATGCACCATCATCAGCGTTCAGCCCCCTCCCCAAAAGCCAGTCTTTAACGCGAGCTGCGACTCGGACAACATCTGCGCTCTGCATGCAGGGCTTGCAGGCAACCAGGGAGACAGACAGTGCAGCGAAATGCGAGTGAATCAAATCAACACAGACGAACTAGCAGCCCGCGGGTTAAAAAGATGCAAGATTAGTAGTACAGTAGCCTACTTAGCTTTATAACATCCAAGTCCGCTGCGCTGATTGTTGTCACAGAGTAGCACAGGCTGAGTGATATGTAATCAACAGCCGTTTCTTAGCGAATCTCCGACGGACAATTGATTGAGATCATCTTCTGCGCTATATTAACTGCACACACACAACAACAATGTTGCTGGGTGTTGTAGGACTACTGCTTGCGTTTAAAACAAAGTATTTGTCACTGTTCTACAACTTTCCTGTTTGATGCAAGCAACTCTCTCACTTTCTCTGCTGCTAGTTCTGCTCTGGGAAAGAAGCCTAATTTATACATCGCAGTACAAGGGTGTCGCACCTAAAATAGCAGACCCTCAAGCTCACAATGCGTTGTGGATGCGACGCGCTGTGAGCTTGTTGGTCTGTTTTAAAACATTTTGGCTATAAAAAATGCATAATCCTGGATTCAATATAATATAATATAATATATATTATATAATATTATATAATATTATTATATAATATAATATAATATAATAATACAAACCAGGGAGGGACTTTATTGTTTTTCAGGTCAAGGACCCCTTAGCTCAGACAGAGATCAAGCAGGGACTCTCGCTGTAGGCTAGGCATTATAGCCTACTGTATCACACAAATATTTGGCAGGCCCCCTGTAATAACCCTGGATTGGGGACCCTGACCCCCAGTTGAAGACATATAGTATACTAATAATGACATAGGCCTTCTATATGATTAGTTATCAAACAATTCTACAATAGCCAGCAGCTTTGTGTTCTCCCAGAATACTATATGTTGGGTTGTTAGACAGAGCCTAGTACTACAGTGAAACAATAAATTGCCTTGAATTTAATTTCATACGTTTTTAGTCGCTATGTTTTGTAAATTTTGGGATGTGGGCTTGAATCGTGGTGAATCGTGAATCGTATCGCATCGTATCGGGAACAGGGGTGTATCGTGATGTATCGTATCGGCAGGATTTCAATGTATCGCAATTATATCGTATCGCTGGCAGTGTATCGAGGTGCGTATCGTATCGCCTCAGTGGTCGAGATTCGCATCCCTACTAGACACACGTGTTGTCACACACACACACGCACAACTTACGGCGTTGACTCTGAGGATTCCCTCCACGATGGAGAAAACCAGGTACAAAAGACCCACCCCCACCACTCTGTGGAGCAACGCACCAAGTCTGGGCCTGAGAGAGAGACATAGAAAGAGAGAGACAGAGAGAGAGACAGAGAGAGAGACACAGAGAGAGAGAGAGAGAGAGAGAGAGAGAGAGAGAGAGAGAGAGAGCGTTAATGAATTAAAGTAACCTAATGAATCCATCACTCAATTCAATTCAAGGAGATTTATTGGCATGAGAAGACATACGTTTACAACTCATCATTATGAAGCGTGTCTGGGTTGCTTTCTTTTGGGTGGTTATAAAATGTAAGAGTTCTCTTTTTTACTTTGATGATGAGTGGGCATCAGCTGCCCTGCAAGCATTGTTAGTTGTTTTCCGTTGGGTGCGGAGGATGGATTTGTGTAGTTCTGCATGCAGAGTCTCGGTTTGGTGTTTGTCCCATTTTTCAAAGTCTTGGTTGGCAAGGGGACCCCAGATCTCGCAGCCATAGAGGTAGATGGGTTCTATAACGGAGTCTAATATCTTTCACCAGATTTTTATTGGGATGTGTAGCTTGACGTTCCTTTTGATGACATAGAAAGGCCTTCTCGCCTTTTAGTTTCACTGTGGTTCTGTATTTGTGCATGTCTGTGCATGTGTTAGTTTAAGAATTTGTGCGCGAGTGCATTCGCGCGCGCGCGTGTGTGTGCGTGCGTGCGTGCGTGCGTGTGTGTGTGTGTGTGTGTCCGTGTGAGTGTGTGTTTACTCACTTGACGATGCCGTATCCCAGACTAGCGATGATCACCAGCACCCTGGCCAGAGTTCTCTTCACCGCCGACAGTACTTCTGCGAACACCACTGCCCCCTGGACTGGTGGAGGACACATTGCAACTCATCAAATCACTATCACCTGGATAACCAAGCATTCCACAAAACAAAATAAAAAACGTCTGGGTTCCAAAAACTATGACAAAAGATTTAGTCGACTACCTTTTTTCACCAACGAAAAACTAAATAAAAACTAAGCTATGATGACTAAAACTATGACTGAATATATTGACAATTTCGCCAACAAATACAAACTAGACTAAAATGATATGCACAGACTAGTGACGCTATGGTTCATGTGGTTAAGTGAAGATATTTCCAGGTTATTTTAAGAATAATATAGTGGTTGGCAAGGGGATAAGCCTCTTAAAGCTCTCTCTCTCTCTCTCTCTCTCTCCTTGTACGTCTTCCATACCTGACAGAGATCAAAAGGCAAACCAGAAAACTGTAGCTCCCATAAAGTTACTTTTAATTAAGGTACATGTATGGATGGAATGGATAGCTCCTGTTTTGCCTTTGATCTCTGTTGGTTCTGGGACCAGCACCGACCTGCCTTCAACATTTTATTTTATGTGCGTGACTTCTTTTGATGCTGTTCCACACTGACCTGACTGTCCGTCGTATCTGATGCTCTGGAACTGTTACACACTAGCCTGGGACCGCTTCCAATTTTGGGTTAATGAGCGGAAACAGCCTACGTCATTTTGTAGTCCTAGACGGACTACACTTTGGCCGGAACTACCAAACCGGAATCAACTTTTAACCCAAAACAATTTCCCGCGCTCAAGGACATAAGTTTAGGACCTACCCAATAAAGCCCTTGAGCGTAGTTTTGCGAATTTTTTGAAAAGTTTGTTTGGTATATCCATCTTTTAGTCCAACTCGTAGCGACTGGCAAGACTAAACTTCTTGAGCATTTAAATAGGGATTGGGGAAACAAACAGGGGGGACCAAAACTGTTACACGTCTCCATTCCGACATGTCTCCTTTCCGACATCTAACCCTATCCCTAACCTCTATGGAAGTGTTGCCACTCCGACAATAAGAAGTCACTGTCGGAATGGAGACATGTCGGAATGGAGAGCACCTCGCAAGGTTATTATAGTAAACGAAAACTAACTAAACTAGACCAGGTCACCTGGTTGTGCCAGACCCGCAATGAAAACTAGTATGGCACTGAACTAACACATGAACACACAGGATTTTATAGTCTCAGCAACAAAGCGTAGTGAGCTTGTAGATCGGCTGTTTTCACTAGTATGGCACTGAACTAACACATGAACACACAGGATTTTATAGTCTCAGCAACAAAGCGTAGTGAGCTTGTAGATCGGCTGTTTTGACTAGTATGGCACTGAACTAACACATGAACACACAGGATTTTATAGGCTGAGCAGCTGGAAATGTTTGTGAGCTTGTAGATGGGCTGTTTTCACTAGTATGGCTGTGGGGCAAATGTTTTGCAGCACTGAACTAACACATGAACACACAGGAATTTATAGTCTCAGCAGCTCGTCAGCCAACTCAACTCAGCTGGTCCCGTACAGGTGACGGCACTCAAGGCAATCAGCCGAGCAAGGGAAGGGAGGGGCAGATGAGCAGTCAGAGGCAAACACAGGCACACTGAGGAAAAGAGGGACACTGAGGAAAAGAGGGACCGACCGACCGACCGACAGACCGACAGACCGACAAAGCCTTATGTAGGCCGACCCCCTGGGTCTGGCAAAAACGAAAACTAGAATGGAAAAACATTTTAGTTAACTGAAATAAAAATAAAAACTAAGCTTTTTAAAAAAACGAAAACTAACTGAAACGGTATTGCGTGTTTACAAAACTAACTGAAATAAACTAAAATTATAGAGAAAATCTCCTTAGTTTTCGCCGCTTCTTCTGCCCGTTGCCGGTTTAGGCCACGCCTAGACCGGATCAGACGGCCCGTTGCAAACGAATACCAGGCTTTCCTCCGAGGTGGAAAGACTGGTGATGCAACTAACCTGACAGTCCGTCGTATCGGATGCTCTGGAACTCGGCGTAGTAGACGGCCTTCTCCAGCATGCCCAGGAAGATGACCCCGCCGATCCAGAACTGGATCCTCAGCAGGTCCCTCCAGTAGCAGGCAGACAGCACCAACCAGAACACCGCCAGCAGCACGTACACGATGCACATCACCATGTAGAACTACACACACAGAGACAGACAGACAGAGAGACGATGTTGTTTTTGACAGCAAATTTTGATTTAGTTTTAGTCAGTCTTTTGAATAAAATGTCATTTAGTTTGAATTTAGTCACCTGAAGAGTTTTAGTTTTAGTCTAATTTTAGTCGACTAAATATACGATTTTAGGCAACTAAATCTACAGTTGATTTAGTCCACTGAAATGTATTTTGGCAGGCCTTGATGGCACCGTGATGACTGATTTTACACTTGGTTGCATGCTGAAAATAGCCGATCTACAAGCTCACAACGCATCGCTGTGCGACGCGTTTGTGAGCTTATAGATGTGCCATTTTCACCTGAGAGCAACCAGACAAAATGACTCTTCTCCACTAGTACCCTACCCAACGTTTTAGTCTAGTTTTTATTTTGTTGACGAAATTGTCAATATATTTAGTCTTAGTTATAGTTATCACAGATTAGTGTTTTCATCAGTGAAAGAAACACAGTCGACAAACATAATAGTTTTAGTCGACGAAATCAACACTACAGAGAGACATAAAGAGTGGAACAGAGAAAGAGCATCAGCTAACGGAGAGGAACAGAAGGTACACACATGCAAACACGTTCTAAGTGCGAGAGGGAGTTTATTCCACGGATTGGGGGCCAGGAGGGTGAATTATCTAGGACCAGTGGAGTTTTGTCCTGGGTTTTTAGCGATGAATCCCGGCATCGATGAATCTATTGTAATGGAATCATAGCCCTCTGAATGGCGTGATTCAAAATAACGGCGCAGTTCGGCCAGTGGAGACGCCCCTCTCGTTCCGCTTGCCTCTGATTGGCCCGTGGCGGCAGTGCGGCACCCGGGTGGGGACGCTGTCATCTCTGTCAGGCACGTAGCGCGTTACTTTATTAACCCGACACGTTTAAGTTATCTTGAGTATGACAGTAGTTCGGGTTTTAATGTTAAAGTAAAGGCGAATTCGAATAAGCTTTAAGGAAATGCTGAGTATGAACGTTAATTCACATTTTATGGTTTCCTTAATTGTTTCCTACAGCCCATGTTTTACAACTGTATTAAATTTTTGGCTGTTGTAAATAAACAGTTATATCTTCTAAGTTATGTCTGCATTTTCTAGTGGTGAACAAAACAAGACAGTATATTTTTATCTTTTCAAAGTGTGTTGTGAGCCGTTTTCACTAATTCTAATTTCTCTTTTGTACCATGCCAACCCATTGAAAAACACCCAGCACAGAAGATAAATAAAATGAGAGGCCTTTCAAAGTACAAGTGTCAAGTTTATTTTGAGCACAGCACAAAAGTGCAGGCTTTAGTTATATGCGTGTGTGTTGTTAAGCTCTATAGAGTATAGGGGCGTCTCCACTGATAAATAAAATGAGAGGCCTTTCAAAGTACAAGTGTCAAGTTTATTTTGAGCACAGCACAAAAGTGCAGGCTTTAGTTATATGCGTGTGTGTTGTTAAGCTCTATAGAGTATAGGGGCGTCTCCACTGGCCGAACTGCGCCGTTATTTTGAATCACGCCTCTGAATGGGAATAGAATCGTCAGGTACGTAGCAATTTCAGCCCTGTGTGTGTGTGTGTGTGTGTGTGTGTGTGTGAGTGCACTCACCATCATGAGGGGCCATTCTGAAGCAGATATATAGTCATGGGGTCCTTGCATGCTGACCTGCACTGGAGACACACAACAACACCGTATTAGACATGAATTATTTCATCATGGCTCATATACTGTAAACCTGGGACACCCCCTCTGAAAACATTTTGTGCCAGGGACCACCATATAAAAAGGTAAAATTATTTTTTTTATTCTATATTAACTCATTTTGCTGGTGACCCCATGGAACCTCCTCAAGGACCTCTTTGAGAAATACTACCTGTACTGTAATTGCAAGTGTGTGCGTGTGTGCACTCACGCTGGATGCTCCAGGGAATGGGCGTGGGGCCTGGGACACTGCTCTTGTCTTTGACCTCTATGATACGGATGATAAACATGTAGGGACCGTCCTCCCAGCTCTTTGCTACCTGGTCAAGATGAGGGTGTTCCCCTGCCATCTGGAGCCAACACACACACACACACACACACACACACACACACACACACACACGGTTAGTACACACACACACACACACACACACACGGTTAGTACAAACAGTGAAAATCATTGGCAGAACACACAGCTGCGTTGGCAAGGTGCAAGCAAACAACTGTCTATTTACTGTATGTGTGTGTGTGTGTGTGTGTGTGTGTGTGTGTATACTGTATAATATATATATATATATATATATATATATATATATATATTTTTTTTTTTTTTTTTTTTTTTTTTTATTAGACCGCCGCTGAATCAGGCAGCAGGGATACGTAGCTACAACGTTCACACAAGGTCTATTATTATTATTATTAGGATATACAAAAGTGTTTGTGGACTATTGTCTTCCGTTCTGCTCGACCAGTGCATGCATGCACACGCCATAGCAGCCAGCCACTGCCACACACAGACGCTCAACTGTCAAGTTGCGCAACAGCGCAGTGGTGCAGCCATAGAGTTATGAGCGTGCAGTTTACACAGTCACAGAGACATCAAGATACCAATGATTGCCACCTTTGTTAAATTATCTGTCGGTCCTGACTGGGCTCTCAAGACAAACCTGGCAGAGCGATTAATGACCACTCCAAAAAGTACTCTATTCTTTTTAGGTAGCTCAGTAAAATGATATAGTGTGCACGTCGTCGTTGATATAATGATATAGTGCACAACGCAGTGCGAAACGTTGTGAGCTTGTAGATCTGCTATTTTCACAATATTTATCTGTGGAACCAATCGAGTCAAACACAATTGAATGCCTCAACTTCCTCATTCCTACAAGTGTTTGTATGACAGTGAAGCTGTATGCCGTAGCTGTCCAAACCTTGGGCTTTGGAAGCTGCGGAGCCACATCTCTCCTTCTCCTGCTTGCGGTTTTCCCTGTGACAGGCTGACAAGACACAGAGACAGAAAGAAACAGTTAGGATAGGAAGACACACAATACGGTACCTTTTTTCTTCTTTTTTTACACAGACATCTGTTGTGTTCGCCTACACATCAAGGTGAATGCCACGCATACATTTTTTATCGACATCAGACAAGACTTATTAGTTAGTCGACAGAGACACGGGGAGCACGCAAAACTACGATATTGTGTATAAAACCACAGCATATACTGTAAATACACCAAGCAGTCTGTTGGGAGGGAGGAATAGATGGTAAAAGCATTGATAAATATTTGATATTCCGGTTGTTCAACATGTTTTATGTCTTGCTGCTCCTAGCGTTGTACACTGAAGCAATCTTAAATGAACCTTTGTCAAGTCCCGCCCATGGTTGTGCCCCTCTTCGCACCCATTGGTTGCCGTTTCTTGGTTGGTCAAAAGTCCTGTCTCTCCATCCACTACCATTGAAATAACGTGTTTTTCAGTTGCTTCGTATTGATGTTCTGTGTATTCAATTCTTATTTTAAACTTGGTCTCAGTAAAAAGGAACATCTCAGGTGCAGTATAGTGACTGGGCATATCATGTTTCTTTTTCTCCAAAAATGATGTTTAAGCAAATTCAACATAAACAACCATATAAAGGTGGAACCAGGGTGGAATCAGGCTAGAACAAGGCAGAAAGAGCCTGCTGGTTGGTCAGTCAAGGACCAACCAGAAGGCTGACAAAAGGGTGGATTGCACACAGGGAGTCACGCACCAAAAACAAGCCCATCTTCCTCACCTGTTCCTGCGGCAGCTCTGTCAGCTGGGTGGGAGGGTCAAAGTCATTCACGTGGAGCTGAGGGAAAGAAAACAACTGTAATGCACTATATGTTGTACACCTTAACCAAACAACCCCTGTGTGTGTGTGTGTGTGTGTGTGTGTGTGTGTGTGTGTGTGTGTGTGTTAAAGCTGTGTGTGTGTGTGTGTGTGTGTGTGTGTGTGTTAAAGCTGTGTGTGTGTGTTAAAGCTAGATAGAATTTTTTACAAAAGGTTTGTACTGATTAGGTGCGTGGTGGTCTACCTACGTTATTGTTTTCTAGATTGATATTCCTATGCATTTGTTGTATTTAAAATTTATATTTAAAGTATTTAAAGTATTTAAAAATTTAAAATCGATATAGTAACTATTTTGCAAAGAAATTAAATCTGTGTGAAACATGTGAATAGTGCAGTTATTTACGTAAAGTATTATTATGAAGATAAATAACTAATCACTGTGATATTCTAGAAAATAGATGAACATTATATTTACGTAAAGAAAATATTATTATGAAGATAAATAACTAATCACTGTGATATTCTAGAAAATACATGAACATTATATTTCAACACATATGGACAAACCCACAACTTGTTATGAACACAGAGAGTACACACATTTATCGATAGACCAAGAGTAGCCTTATGGAAAAGAAAAGTAATTATATTTCGATTATTTTTCGATTCAGTTACTATATCGTTACACCCCTAGTATTGATGTATAATCTTGCTCATTATCTTGCTTATTGTATTGATGTATTACCTGCTTATCGTATGTCGCTCTGGATTAAGAGCATCTGCTAAATGCCTAAATTGTAATTATACAACAGCTAGTCGGGCTCTCAATGAAAAACAGGCTCTCCAACAGTGCAGATAACGAGCACTACTGCACTGTCTCATCAAGCAAAGAATTCAGCTGAGCGCTCTCCTTCTCCCCACACAATGCTAGGCGGCTAGGCTAGCAGTTTTCATGTGAAGTTCAGAGACATAGTAACTAAATGTGGCATTAAAAAATTACAAATTCCTATCGAATATCTTAATTACAATGAAATGAAGTTGACATGTATTTTTTTTTAAAGGACAACTTTGGTAATGCATAACCGTGATAATGCACACCCTCTCGTGTAATATTGCTTAATTGTGTGTGTGTGTGTGTTACCAGGTCTGGTGTAATGATGTTGGAGGTACAGTTGATCACAGGGTACTGGTGGAAGACGTAGAAACCACTTCCTCCTTCGTTGATGACCTCTGTTGACTTGAAGTAACGTCCCATGATCTGAGCCTGCAAGGAGGAAACCGCCACTTACTCACATTGTTCACTTTTGTAAAAGTATCAATACTGCAATATAGAAATACTCTGTTGCAAGTAACAGTCTGGAATTCAAAATCTAAAATTGCTGTATTGATGCTGGTACTGGTAAAAAAAACATTTACTTATATACCAAAAGTACTCATTATGCAGATCTATCTACTATTGCCATTGTGAACTTGTAGATCAGCTATTTTCAGCATGCAACCGAGTGTAAAATCAGGATCGACGATACCATCAAGGCCCTCCAAAATACATTTTTGTCGACACAATCAATTGTAGTTTTAATTGACTGAAATCTTATGATATTTTAGTCGACTAAAGATTAAAACTAAAACAACACTGAGTTGAAGTATACATTTCCTGCCCTGTCTATAGAGAGTGTCTAATGTTGTCAGAATGTGATAGATAGGGCTGTGTTCTCCAATGGAGGTCAGGTTTCAGTGGTTTCACTCTTCAGCAGGGACGTACACAGAACGTTAGAGAGGCAGGGTCTGAAATTTCTAGAAGGGCATTTTGGTGAAAATATCGAAAATAGCAGACCTCCAAGCTCACGACGCGTCGCAGAGCTTTCGGCTGTTTTCGGTGCTTGATACCACACTAAACTAAGCATAATCAAGTCGATGCTGGAGATGTGGCGTACGGCATGGATTTCTACCCAGAGAGGGCAATTCTTTCAACATAAGATGCTGCATTCAAGTTCAGGAGAGTTTGGACGAGGCAATTCTCTTGAATGCTGCCTTCAGGTATGGCATGGAAAGAGGGGCATTTGCATTTCTTTCACCATAGTAAAAACTGCATTCATGGTCTGGAGAGGGCACTTTTTACAGACGGATAAAAGGGCAGGGGCTCAAGCCCCCTTTGATGTCTATGTGTTGCACGTGCCTGCTCTTCAGTCTAGAAGAGAACAGGGTCAAACGGTTTAGCGTTTCCTCTGGTTTCATTCAGCAGTGAGAGAGCTGGAGTTTCCTCTGGTTTCATTCAGCAGTGAGAGAGCTGGAGTTTCCCTGCTGCTGGCAGCAATGCTGCTGCTGTGCTGCCTGCTGTGTCTTTATAAAAGTGATAAACAAATGACCTTGAACGTTAGGGTCATTACCTCAAGGTACAGCACGTCCTCTGTCTAGTGCAGGGTTCCCCAATAGGCGGCCCGCGGGCCATTTGCGGCCCGCGAGGGGCTACTGTTTGGCCCTCACCAACCCCAGTAATAATGGTGGTATAAGAGCAGCAACAACACTATTATATCGTCGTTGTCGGCTGGAAACTCGTATTTCCAAATGTGTACGTTCTTTCGCAAATAGTAAAGCCCTGCTTCATCGTGCAAGGCCGTTGCACAAAAGTAATGAAAACAGCAGATCTACAAGCACACAACGTCTCGCACCTGCTTGTAGATCGGCTGTTTTCACTATTTTAAATAACTTTTTAAATGATAAATGCAAAACGAACGGTTGATTTTCACCCAACAACGACAATATCTGAACTGTCGCTGGAGTATCGAGAACGCCACTGTCGCCCCCTGCAATGTTGTGGCCCTCAGCTTGGTACCCTAGACATAATTCGGCCCTTGGGGAAAACTAATTGGGGAACCCTGGTCTAGTGTCTAGCCATGAAGGCATGGCACCATGATAGCCTACTCCAGTGGTTCCCAAGCTTTTCAGCTCGTGACCCAAAAGAGAGATTAGACATTTGCCCGGGCACCCAAACTGGCGAAAATAGCCGATCTATTAGATCAGCTATTTTCACTACTTCTTAAACATTTGTTTTCAAAATGATGGAATTTCTTAGATTTTTCTTGTATTTATTAATTAAATTACTTTGAAAAATCTATTTATTTTTCTTTGTTTATTTTTTAATGAAAATCTTAGTTTTTGAGTGAATGTTTTTTGAAAAGGTTTTGACAAAATGTAGGAAACCAAAAATAAAGGGACCCATAAAAATGTGTCTGTGACCCGTGAGCGATTTCTGACCCATTAGGCTGCAATCAGATTTCAATGCAACTATTCAAATAAAATAAACTATTATTTAGCTATTTTCCAACGGCATATGCATTTGAAGGTAAGCCCGTAATCCAAAAATGACGTCTGAAGTGCAGACATGATAAAACAAATAATTGAAATTCAATATGGCCACTTCAAACATGGTAGCTGTCTCTACCACCACCAGGTGGCAGCACCGGCGTGGAGCCATGCTTAGAATGATGGAAACAATACATTCGCAAGGCTGTCGAAACACTGAATTAAAAAAAGAATGGCTGTTGATAAGCATGTTAATAAAGTAATCAATCGATCAATGAATCTATCAATTCAGGGAGAGTGTGAGAGTATGTTTCCCCCCGCATATCTCGAGAACCGTCAAGCTGACTGATGACTTCAAACAATCCAGTTTCTTCCTACATCGTGGATAGCATTACCCCCTCCTACATTTACCCTTTTTTACCCCCGTTTGTTTACACCAGTGGTTTTCAAAGTGGGTGACGGGGCACCCTGGGGTGCCGTGATGCCAGTCCAGTGGTGCCGTGAGATATTTTGATAATATTTGGAATTCATCACTATCACTATGTTAGTAAAACAGACCTGATTTGCACTGTACTTGATGAGTGCTTTTTCTATCTACGACAACTCTCTTCACCAAAAATAGCAGATCTACAAGCTCACAACGCGTCACAAGTTGTGACGCGTTGTGAGCTTGTAGATCGGCTATTTTTGGTGAACCTTCCCCCCAGAATAGGCATGCTGGGGTTCAAGTGGTTAAAGGTCAAGTATAACATTATTTTCAGTCAGTTCTGATGGAAACGGATATTTCTCCAATAGGATGTAAAAAAAATTAAAAAATGAACAGTGTAACTGTAAAAAAAAAAAAAAAAAAAGTTATTTACAGGGGTACTGTGCAGTCAAAAAGTTTGAAAACCACTGGTTTACACAACCCTGAGTAGAGCTGTCAGTTTGCCTCTAAAATCCCATTCGAATTTCATTCATTCATATTTATAATGTTTCGAAAATAGTCTAATATAATATATAAAATGTATATATATATATATATTTTTTTTTTACATTTTTTATATATATTTTTTTTTTATAAAATGTATAGTTGTAAAATAATAAGCACATTATGTGCGCAAATTCAGATGCTATAACAGGCTGGGAAAAAAAGCTAAGCTACAAGCCCTAACTACATTGCATCATCGACGGGCTGTGGGCTTGTAGATCAGCAGGAGGCGTGGCTAGCAGCTAAATTGCTTGTTTAGACAGCATGCTGGTCTGTCCAGCGTACCAGAGCAGAGCGGAGAGAGAGAGGACAGAGGAGCAGAGCATAAAAGCCAGCTCCTCTAGTTACTGACAAATATTACATTAGTCTTTCGCTGTCCGCTGTTGTCATAAGTTTATTAAATGCAGTGATGGGCAGTAAGTAGCGAGCTACAAGTAGCGACGCTACATAGATAACTACATTTCTCAGTAGCGCCATGGTAGCGCCGCTCCTTTTGAACCAAATAGCTTTTTCTGTAGCATAGCTATTTTTAGACCCCAGTAGTGATGTAGCGTCCAACAAACGCATATTTATTATTTGTTATAACATTTTAAATCAACACCAGCTGTGTGTAGATGAGAGCAGAAGCCAGAACACAGAACAGAAGAGAGAGTCTTACGTCCATTCCGTCCAGTTGAAAGACCTCGTCGGAACAATGGGAGTTCCTCAGATACCAGGAGACGTTCAGCTGGACAGGAGGACTGCCACACGTCTCCGACATCGCTGGAACGAACGAACACGCACGCACACACACACACGCTTGATCATTTATGAGCCCATCAGCAAGGCCTGTCACAATTATTACACGATCGTCTAATCGCAATTATTTGACATAATCGTAATCGTTTTCGTTTACATGTTGAAAAATTTTGGGGGAAAAAAAAATTGTGGAAATAGCAGATCTCCAAGCTCACTACGCGTCGCGGTGCGACACGTTGTGAGCTTGTAGATCGGCTATTTCCACAATTTCTTTCTTTGTATATTTAGGTTACGTGTCATATCTGCCATGTGCAACGTCAAAGCCTACAAGCCAAACAGAAATGTAATTGTCAATGACAGAAACACAATTAAATTGTTAATCGCAATTATTTGAGCGACAATTAATCACCATGTAAAATGTCATATCGTGACAGCCCTACCGTCAGCTGTCAATATAGGACCGTAGGGGAAAAGTTTGGGTTATTATTAGTAGTGTCAGCACCTTAATATAAAGCCTGGTGGAGCCATGGATCAGACCAGACACCTCCCAACTACAATACTACCACTTTACCTTAAGCCACTGCCCTTTTATTTAAATCAGCAATCATTTGTATATACACATGTGTTTGACATGGCAGTGAGATACTTGTAGCACTGACTAGCATTGACTGTTATGGACACTTGTTTGGCACTATACTGATAGTTGTGCTGAAGGATTGCTTTTTTTTGTTTAAGTTGGCTGTTTCACTTTGAGCATGACTGTTTCTGACACTATGCATATTCTTCATTCCCTTTCTTTGATGTACCTTGCTCTTTACTGTAGTCTTTTTTATTCTTTTCATACTTCTCTATAACTTTGTAAATAACCTTATACTGCTGTGCTGCCTCCTGGCGACTGATTTCCCCCTTGGAATAATAAAGGTATCCATCTATCCATCTACATAGGGCTACCATTCCATTCTCATATTACTCACCTTTGAATTTGATGTAGGTGTTGTTGAAGAGCGTCTTTCTGAACAGGAAGAACGACTTGTGTTTCTTCAGCGTCTCCTAAAACACACCGAGACACAGAGAGAGGCTGAATCACTGAATCACCACACAAATAGAGTGACCATGTAGGCTATACAGTAGGTGTTTTGAAGTAGGAAATTCACATGTAGCCAGTGACAAACCATTAAGGTCTGTCAAATAATACATTCAGGCATTTGACCGACATTCATATCAAAAGCTTATTTAAAAAGCAAATAAAGTGAGAGATAACAATGAAACACAGTACAGGGTGCACAGCACACAGAAGTACACAATTAATTTTGCCTTTATCCTGGAAATGATAGGCGGTTTCATTTAAGTTCCTTCTGTTTGCTCATTTTCATTTTTATGAATTAGTATGGAATATGGGTTTTGTGTTGTTCTGTGTGTTCTGTTGTTGCTCTAAAGTGATAAAATGTTATATTTAATTGATTTATTTTTAAGTAGCCGATCTACGTACAAGTAGAGGCTATCTTCCACATTTTGAGAATAGATCTCCTTAATGTTGGTTAAAGTTTATAAAAGCTAACCGACAAAAATGGCAAAGTAGCCAGTGTTACTGTGTTAAACATTGTCCAAATTTGCCTAGCAATAAAAGATAAATAAAAACACATCTATCGATGCCAAACTTTGCACACACTCCTTGGATGGCAAATCACAACCTCCAGCCCTGATTTCTCACATGGCCCTCTTCTAGCACCACCATCAGGCCGATTTTTGCAAAACACATTTTTGGACACTGCTCCTACAGATTTTGGCCTACAATCACGCAAAGCGGTACACAGTATTGCCTTCTAAAGTTTGTGTATGCGACGTGATGGTCGCTTATCTCCCAATTAGGGAGTCTTACTGGTTTATTTTATTTTTTTAAGTATCGGTTAAACATCGGCAGATCCAGCACCGTTTTCAAAAGTAACCGTCTTGTTAAAACAAAAAAGGTTTTAACAAAGAGTGTTTGTTCAATAACAGGGGTCTCCCGTCTCTCCTCTTCTTTAGTCAACATAAAATATATTTTCCAGTGGGTCGCCAATTTCTTCCAATCTTTATAGTGTTCCAGTTTCAATTTTGCCCATTTCTTCGTGGCATCACTTCCAATTTCACTTGTTTATCCTGTGATCTGAAAATACCTTTTCTGTTAACCATAAAGCTGGAGAGACAGATACCCTGTTATTGACACTATTGACGTACTTTAGCAAATGATTACTAAGTACAATCTAGTATCTACAATCAGTATATAGAGCACTCTCTGTAACACTTATTTTAACAAGAAAACTAAAAACAATATCACTTGCTGCACCTAAGGGAGTACAAATTCACATACGGGATGAATAAGTTGTGGTTAGACATAAACCAGAGACATATTGGCCATCTGTCAAAAGCTACAATAAGTAGAATAGTTTTTGGGGCTTTGGACTGACAAGTTATCCATGATTAATTCAAATAAGTACAGTCAGGCAGGCTTCAGTTCCCACTTCCCAGATGAAAGCAAATGGTCAGTGCAGTGCACAGGCACATGTACCCTAGCAACCAGGCCAACCAGTGCCTGACTGTCTAGTGTCTATAGCCTATTGTCTTTTCTTTTTTAATGGCTACATATAATTTTAAGGGAACTTAGGTAACGCACATCGACTGGTGGGTGCTGGGCTAAAGAGGGATAGAAAAGGATAGAACCGGCACACCGAAGTAAGTACAAAGGTCTTTATTTGGCTGACAACGTTTCGATCCTTTTGCGGATCTTGAGACAAATAAAGACGTTGTACCTACTTCAGTGTGCGCTGTGCGGGGCTGCAGGATTTAGTGTACATAATCATTTATGTCAATATCGCTCTTGCCGAACCTGCTCTGCACTGAAGATGCTCTGTCCACCCCGATTCAATACAGAGGCTATGTAATTTTGTTTCCCCCTCCAGATATGAGTGGTTGGTTTATGTCAGCAAGAAAGATAATAACTCAACTCGAAAGTCTTCTGAGCGTGATATGGGTGACATAGTAAAAAGGCACAAACATAGCAAATGAATTTGTCCGGACTCGCAAACTAGTATTGTTGCGACCGTAGGTCGCATTTACTACAGAAACCTCCACCGGCTGTCCGTCCGTCAGTGAGTCCGTCAGTCAGTCAGTCACACTTTTGCCCTGCTCATATCTCCGCAACCGTTGACCCGATCCATGCTAGATTTTGCACACACACTCCTTGACTGCCAAACTACAACCTCCAAGGACCCCCGGAGCACCAGGGACCCCCGGGTCCCTGGGGGACCCCCAGATGTAAAAAATGACCAAATGTGGTCACACGTCAGACGTCACACTTTTTCCCTGCTCATATCTCCGCAACCGTTGACCCGATCCATGCCAGATTTTGCACACACATTTTACATCTGGGACCCCCAGATGTAAAAAATGACCAAATGTGCAAAAATGACCAAATGACCACCGCAACGGGGCTGCTCACGGTGAATTCCCGGGGACCACCGACTCCTGGTGCTCCAGAACGGATGCAAAAGTGCCCAGTGGAGGACCCCCTGCCACTGCAGCGCACATAAAATGCCGTAACTCGGGCTAGGAGCGTCCGGGAGAGCCGGGGCCGGTAACTATTCGTCCGCCAAGGCAACGCGGACACCCCACCCCTCATTTCTCACATGGCCCTATTCTAGCGCCACCTTCAGGCCGATTTTTAAAACACATTTTTGGACACTGCTCCTACAGTTTTTGCCCTAAAATCACGAATATCACTACACAGCATGTCTACACTCATGTCATCAACATGGATCAGGAAGATTTTGGAAAAACAAATGTTTGCCCTATTTGTGGAGATAAGCCACCTACGGTCGCTTATCTCCCGATTAGGGAGTCTTACTGGTAAGTAACACTTAATAACACAGAAGCAGAAGGGTAAACAAACCCATTTCCTCAGCTTTTCTATGAAAATTGCGACATTTTTACATTACACCCAGAAGAGAGAACTAAGATTTTGGGTAGTGGGTAACGGTAATATACTTCCCATAAGCTGTCCCTTAAGTTCTTTCTACTGTAAGTCATGTGTTACCTTCTGCATCATGTCCTTACAGCAAATGATGAAACATTACGACAAATGATGACTTAGAAATAACGGTATATTATACTATGATTGGTATTAGTATAAGCCTATTATAGGCCACAGTGACTGGTATTAGAATAATATACTATCATTTTATTACCAATCATTACAATCATTTTCAGTAAGAAATGCTGCTATTTGTCCCAAAGCGACTGCAGAAGATTGCCATTTGTTTCAAAAAGCTTTATACCCTGTATACCCTTTTTCCAACTGTCTTTATTATGACATTGCTTTGGCAACGTAAAGGTATGTTTTTTCATGTCTCACTTCTTGTATGAATTGAGAAGAAATTGACACCAATTTAAACAAGCCCAAAAGCTTTCTTGTGGTCTTTATCCTGGTTTAAAGCCCTTTGCACACAGGCGCGTTTAACCGCACGGATAAAACGGACAATATAATTTTTTGAAAAGAAAACAATGATTCTCTATGACCTCATGCACACCGGCTCCGAAATTAGCCGTGCGACGAGTGGCTGCCGCCGTGCGTTTTTTTCTCGATCGAAACCAGTTCGATTTGTGCGTCTTGTTGCATGCGGTAAAAAACTCATCACTCCTTTTATGACTCCTTTTTGGATCCGCAGCGCCGATTCCGCACAGCCTTGCACACCAAATCCAATGCGTTTTATTCATGCCGCAAACGAAAAAAACGCAACTGTCCTGTGTGCAAAGGGCTTTACTGTACTGTCCTGTGGACCTGAGCCTTTTCCTATGCAAACTTCTAATAAAGTATTCAGAATGGGTTTGCCACTCTGACATCACACTCTGGCTTCACTGTGATGTCACACTAACAGAATCCCTTTTATGCCCATATATGGAGTTCCCTGATGTCATCAATATTAAGCCCATATCTAACAGGACTTCATATGGGAATGCCCATATATGGAGGCCACATCGGCCAGACGGCCACATACCACACTAAAGGCTGGTTCTACAGACAGGGATCTCCATGTATGGGCATAAAGGGTATGATGTCAGATGTCATCATAGGACTTTCACATAACGAATATTAACTGAGTAGGCATGTTGGGGCTCTCACAGTATATCTCCATATACAGTACGAGTACATGGATCTCCATATATGGGTACCAGGGGTCTCCATATAGGCTATGGGTAACTGGTCCGATATACATCACTGGTATTATAGGCCACTACCGTTAACAACAATGCAACAAAGACAGTTATTCATTCACACACGGGACGGTTAATAATT
This sequence comes from Nannobrachium achirus, assembly GCF_963921795.1. NCBI lineage: Eukaryota > Metazoa > Chordata > Actinopteri > Myctophiformes > Myctophidae > Nannobrachium > Nannobrachium achirus. The sequence goes on along the minus strand of NC_137817.1, from coordinate 54,975,468 downwards.
CAAACCATTCATAAAGTCAAAAGGTGAACAAATCGAATCCTGACAGAGACAGCATCACTCTAAAATGAACACACTTTGTTTACATGTGAGTCAGTGTAGTGTATACATCCGTAACGCGTTAATCGGAGGAGGGCACACGGTAAGAAGTTTAAGTTTCTTAAAATGAATGATAATAAGGTTATTAAGCAGTGATTAAAGCTATAAAGCTAACAACATAACAACAAAACTGTGATTCTGGATGCAGCAGCAGCGACTAGCTCCTTTCAGAACCTCTCGCTCCGCTATGTAGCTCCGAGATGAGGTTCCTCACGACTGTCATCCACAATCGTAAAGTTGCGGGGAAGCTCCGCCATTCAGGAACACGTCTTACCTTTTGAACATCGTATCCAAAAAGTAAAGGTCCCAAACCCGTCTCTCATGTGTTATACTGTTTTAGCGTGGAAGAAAATCTAAGCTGCGTGTTGAAATAAAGAGTTTAAATCGCTGTTTTTGTCAGCCTGTGGCCATTTTTCCCCCAGTGCAATTTCACGGAAGCAGGAATGCGCACGCGTTACTGGCCATTCATCTGTGCACCAGAAATGTTTCGCCACCAAGCGGTTGAGGCGAGAAAACTGCCCAAAGGCTGACAAAAACAGCGATTTAAACTCTGTATTTCAACACGCCGCTTAGATTTACTTCTACGCTAAAGAAGTAAACACCTGAGAGATGGGTATGGAACCTTTATTTTTTTGAATACGATATTCACAAAAGGTAAGAAGTGTTCCTGAACGGCGGAACTTCGAGTTGTGGAAGACAGTGGTGAGGAACCTCATCTCGGAGCTACTGAGGAAGGAAAGGTTCCGAAAGGAGCTAAGCAGCGACACACAACGCACACAGTCTCACTCACACAGTGGTCGCTTCCATGCCAGCACACTGTGACTGTCACCATGCACAAACAAACACTCACGCTGTTGACGTCCAGGAGCCACTTGCCCCGCTCCGACACGGCATCAGACGTCCCCAGAGCGGCCATGAAGAGCAGCAGCAGCTTGGCCCACCGCACGGACAGCGCCATTTCTACCAGGAAACAGAGAAACAGGAACACATCATCAACACATCCAACTCACCCACAACAACCCCGCCCACTGCTGCCTGCGTGCTGGATACGTCACTGAGAGGGCGGGCGTTGGGGTGGATGGGTGAGTTTTCAGAATAATCAAATGATCTTTTTTTAAATTATTATTTTATTCTAAAATCGTGGAAACAATAGGTCTACTTACTCTTCAAAGGGGGGCATACTGTCACTGTGCAGGCCTACTCAGGACTTTCAATATCATCAAACACCTCAGAAATGAGCTCTAAAGCCCCTTTTCCACTGACATGGCCCAACACCACACCACTCCACACCGCCCATTTGTGCCAGGTTTTCCACTACAAAGACCTGGGTAGAGTGGTGTGAAAGTGGTAGGCTACTAAAGCCCCTTTTCCACTGACATGGCCCAACAACACACCACTCCACACCGCCTCTTGTGCCAGGTTTTCCACTACAAGGACCTGAGTAGAGTGGTGTGAAAGTGGTACTAAACGTGGTAGGCTACTAAAAGTATCCAATCCAGAGTAGGTCTGAGCTATTGGCCAAACAGGGCCAAACACTTCATAATGACTGATCACTCACTGACTTTTCCTTTAGACCACCAGGCTATACATGATAATAGGTTCTATTGTGTTATATATTCACTGTTATAATCTATTATAGTGTATTATAGTTATCATAGTAATTCATTAAAACTTTATAGTGTGTTATAATCACAGTTATAATCCATTATAGTGCATTATAATTAGGATACACATTTATATTGTATTATAATCACAGTTAAGGGTCGATGTGTTTCTTACCGATAGGGGTACTTTTGTGTAATGGAAAATTTAGATATTTTTATGTGGTGTGGTGTGGTGTGGAGTGGTGCAGTGTAGTATGGTGCTAAAGCTGTAGTCGAAAAGGGGCTTAACGTGGTAGCCTACTAAAAACTAAAGTATCCAATCTCGAGTAGGTCTGAACTGGGCCAAACAGGGCCAGACACTTCATAATGACTGATCACTCAATGACTTTCCATTTAGACCACCAGGATATCGTTGTAATACATGATAATAGATGATATTGTGTTATAACCACTATTATAATCTAAAACAAATTATTATAGTGTATTATAGTTATCATAGTAATTTTAGGGCAAAATCTGTATCGGCCTCATGGTGGCGCTAGAAGAGGGCCATGTAGAAATCAGGGCCAGAGGTTGTGGCATCCAAGGAGTGTTTGTGCAAAGTTTGGCATGGATAGGGGCAACGGTGTGGAGATAAGAGTAGGGGCAAAAGTGTGACGTGACGGACAGACAGACAGAGACAGCCGGTGGAGCTTTTCATAGAACTTGCGATTTGACGGTCGCAAAAAATAAAGTAACTATTTCATAGTAAATAGGTCTACAAATGAGTATAGCCTATGTGTTGAATGCCAGTGCTAAAATAAAGTAACTATGCGGACTGTTTACGCTCTGTACTGTAGCCCAGTGGGTGTGGATACAGACAGACAGTGTAGTGGGCGATGGTAGTGGGCTCACTGGGCTGGGAGGGGAGGGTTGGTGATGCATTCAATAGGAACTTGAGCTCATGAGCTGCCTGTAAAGCTGGTTTTTCATGCATTCTGTCGGAGTGGGAGGAGGGAGTGACTTTCTACCAGGCAGACACAAATTCTCTCTCTCTCTGTCTCTCTCTCTCTCTCTCTCTCTCTCTCTCTCTCTCTCTCTCTCTCTCTGTGTGTGTCTCTCCTATCTGTCACTGTCTCTCTCCCCTGGTTCTTCACAGAAGAAGAAAACTCCGTAAGTATTGCAATCTTTTATTTTCATACAGCTTTGGTTAAATACCCTGTTGTCCTTTCAACCAGAAAGGTGTGTAAACTGGGCGTATGTGTGCGGTGTCGACACTTTTTGATAGCAGACTCTCTTATAGCCTACGGTCGGGAACAACTTGTGAAGAACTATGTTTAATCTTTTTTGCGTAGATCTGTGTGGTTTATGTATATCCTATCTATATATCCCGTTATTGAACATAAGACGGGAACTCTTGTCCTGATAAACTACTGTTGAGGAGTTTGGAGCATGGGTTTGGACTGGAGGTGTTGCTGGGTTGGAGTTTTCATAGCCCTGAAACATGACGGTCGTATCTCATGGCCGTCATGGATCAACCTCAACCTGGTGTTGAGCATTTGAGCCAATTTGCCACGTACGTCTACATAAAACGTTCAGATTTCAAAAATAAAGTGCTTACTGAAGGCTTACGGATGTCACGATATGTTACGCTCAAGTAGAATTACCTGTATCTTCCGTAGTGTTTAATAAAAAGTATGTTAATCCGTTCGGTGGCCGCATTTTCTAAAAACGATTTAATGTATCAGAGTGCAGTACACCTACCAATCGATAAGGTCGCGCAGAGGAAAAATCTGAGAAAATGGCCGCTGATCGGATTAAAATGCATTTTATTAAACAATACAGAAGCTACGGATAATTCTGCTTGATCGTACCATATTGTAACATCCGTGAGCCTTCAGTAAGCACTTTATTTTTGAAATTTGAACATTTGTGTAGACGTACATGTCAATTTGGCTAACCTGCTTAACAACAAATTGAGGTCGATCCATAACTCAGTTTTGTTTCAGAGTTTTCCATTTGTTTACGTAGTCTATATTACCCTGTATTACTTAGTTGCAGTGGCACACACAGGCTGCAGGTCTTTCTCAAATGTATTTTAGTGAGGGGTTTGTTGAATATTGTTATTATTGATGCAGTATGATAGGCCTACACTATTTCTGTATGATGGGGCTGCTGAGAGCATTGTGAAACAGCAAGTACATAGGCCTACTGTAGAAAAATAAATAACTTAAGTTAGTCTAATAGTCTATGAAACATTTTTCAAAAGCACCCACAAATTAATCTCCACAAATTAATTAAATGAAGAGCAAAGTAGACCTACAGTAAAATGACGAAAGCCAAATGAACAGATCAGACAGACTGTATAAAACCGCAATATAAGAATATTGTATCACCTGTGGCAAAGACATCTGTGGTATGCGAGACATCTGTTCTGGTATGTCACTGCATTTCTTAAGGCAGTGCGGACTAGGACTCTGATCACAGGTTAACATTTCAACTTTTCTAATGATATAGTTTGGGTTTGATTTTTTTCCAGAGATATTATTACAGAGTAAAGTACATTGTAGATAATGAATATATTGATAAAACAATGCATTCCAGGTAAACTCACCTGTTGCCTTTTTTATTGTGCAAGTTACACCTGATTGGTGAGTTTACAATTAAGGGCCTAAGTGTCTGTATGCCTGATAGCCTTGTTTGATCAGTTGGTTCATAGGTGTGGCATTTTGAAAGGCAGTGACTCGACATGGCAAAGAAGGGACATGATGTTGGATTACTGTGTCTAATGTAGGGGTGGGCGATATGGAAAAATACAATATCACAATATTTTCCCAAGCTGTATCACGATACACGATTTTATCACAATTCTTTTTCATGTTGGTTTTTATGGTTATTTTTCAAGTTACTTGACAAAAACTAGACTCTCTGGGTTCCTTTTGGGAGGTCTAGATTGAACTTTACAAGTATGTAACTCTGACAGTAGACAAATGAAACCAAGTAAGGGTACATGGTCCATTTGGTTTCATTTGTATACTGTCAAGAGTTAAGTGGAGACCTTGACATTTTAAAGTTTGAGAACTACTGATTTAGACCAAAATGCTGGTTTAAATTGAATTCTGCAATGAATCTCTGTATTAACAATTAAACAGGATTTTTTACAAGGCTCCCTCAATTGTATCACAATATATATACGATATCTCTGAAAAGGCATATCGTGGGGACATTGTATCGTCTCAACGATAATTATCACCATATCGTCCACCCCTAGTCTAATGTAGAGAAGTGTGTTTTGCAAAACAGTGTGCACATGTCTACAATGCTTTGCAAATTGTGTGAAGCTGAGAATGTGCTTATACAGTTAGTTCTGTAGTTGTGCACATCTGGGCTGACTGGCTTTTACTCCTGTTGGTAATCACTAACTGTGTTACCTTTTAATGTTCAAGTAGTTCCTATGGCAAGTAGTGAACATAGCCAATCTACAAGTTCACAACATGTCGCAATGTGACACATGACCGCGTAGATCGGCCATTTTCAATACTCAAGGATCAAGGTGGTTTTATTCTTCAGATGTTTAAATATTTTGAAAATGTTTGCCTACCACTATAGGCACGTACCGGTATATAACCAAAACAGTGACACCACACTTAATCTTCGCAGCCATACCCGTGTGGTAGAGCAATGTTAGCCTAGCACAGCTAAACAATCCACCCATGTTAAAACAAGGTGGGGATACTATACTGCAGTTAGTTAGCTGCATTAGTATATAGTCTGGCCAATGATTATGACCTCTTTATTTTTGATTTGTCATTAAATAAACTAATCATTTCAGTTATGATCTCTCTATGTGTCTGTCTGTCTCTTTTTCAGATTGAAATCAGGATGTTTGGTCTTGCAAAGAAACTCATAGGGGGCATTATCGATGTTGTGAGGTGCGTGCTCTGCTCTCTCTCTCTCTCTCACGCACGCACGCGCGCACACGCACACACACACACACACACACACACGCACACACGCGCGCACACACACACACACACACACACACACACACACACACACACACACACACGCACGCACACACACACACACCATCACTCTGTTGTTTCATAGTAATTGTAATACTACCATACTAGGGGTTTAACGATACATTTTAACAACGACACGATACGCATCACAATACATGGTTAACGATACAATACATGGACGATATTGGTTCATTAATGGTGATACGATACGATTCGATTCAATGATTTAAAATCGATATAGTGACTATTTAGCAAAGAAATTAAATCTGTGTAAAACGTGTAAAAGAATCTATTATTATGGAAGTAAACGCTGTGATTATCTAGCAAATACATGGACATTATATTTCAACACATATGGACAAACCTGCACCTTGACATGAACACAGAGATTACACACATTTATCGATAGACCAAGAGTAGCTATATGGAATGGAAAGGTATTTAGACCCCTCTTTATCATTTTCCCTCTTAAAATTGCTAAATACAAGGCACAAATACTTAGTGTCCATACAATCAATTATTTGCATTGCAAAATGCCGCATTTTAAAACAATACAATACAATTCAAAGCCAAAACGGTACGATATTTAGCTTTTGCAAACGATATAGTATATCATTGCAAATTAAAATCGATTTTTACATTCAGTTACTATATCGTTACACCCCTACTACATACTACTATGGTGTGTCAGTCTGCCTTTCAGTCAAGCAGATATCAGTCAAACAGACAGTTGTATCAGTTCTATCAAGTCACTCAGCCATTCAGACAAACAGGCTGTCAGTCATTCTGTCAGAGCAGCCAAAGTTAATACATGTGTTTTCCTCCTCTACAGCGACATCGATCCCAGTCAGTTTGTGCCTTCAGATCCAGTGAGTAAACCTTCAATTCTATTCCTTCTTTAACCTCAATATAGTCTTTCATATGAACTCTTGTGTTCAGCTATGTTATTCCGTAATAACTCAATTATGAACTCATTATAAAGCTCAAACATTATAAAGCTTTTCACATTATGAATGTGTGCCTATTGTTCCAGTGGTTCTCAACCTGTGAGTCGGGACCCCCAGGGGGGTCCCCAAATTATTTTGGGCGGTCCCCAGATGATTAACTTAGTGTGCAACATTGTTTTCTCACTCAACAGTAAACAAACCAACACTTTTTAATACCCCTATAAAATTGCAAATTAAACATTTGCCAAATTGTCAAATATTAGAGGCAGAAATTGTGAAAATAGCAGATCTACATGGTCACAACGCCTCGCATTTGAGCATGTAGATCTGCTATTTTTACAATAGAACCGTAATATACAAAATGTTATGCCTCAACTCTTAGTGCTCGTAGGATGGGGGGATCCCAGTTAAAATATGATTATTTTGGGTGTCACAAGAAAGCTGTTAGGCTTGTTTTCATTGGGGTCCCTTTGTACTCAATTCATACAAAAAAAGGTGAAGTTTGGATTTATGGCAATTTAACATCCCAGGCTCACAGCCACATGGGACCTCAGAGATGCTACAATGCATTATACATTTGAATTATTAATTAATAATCATAGTGTGGGTACAGACAGTGGCTTCTTGGTCAATGTTTTAGAAGTTGTTTATACATCACCGATTTCAATAACAGATGATATCACTGCAGTTATGAGGGAATTATGTACTCCTCACAGATAAACCAGGATCTGATTGATTGAATACTTTATTAACAGTTTGTAAAAAGTGGTACTGTTATACGATAAAGCTAAAATGATTGATTGATTGAATACCTTATTAGAAGTTTGCATAGTTCAGATACAAGGTCTACCAAAAGGATGGTCCTTTTGTACTCAGTTCATCAAGACATTCAATACTATACAAGGAATCATCAATACTAGGAGTAGTAAATGTATATTTACAGACAAATGAAAAAAACAATGGGGGATAATTTCTTTTGGCAAGCTATAAGACGTATCCAGTTGCAAATGGCAGACAGGTGGTCTTTCATGAAGGTTTTAAAGGAGGCTAGTGAGGGAGTCACACTTTTTTATGGCTGATGGTTGGGCATTCAACATTTTGGTGGCATAATAGTAGAATGAATTGAGTCCAATATGTCACCATATTATAGTCAGACAGACATGGATTGAAGTTAGGGCTGTCACAATTATTACATAATCGTCTAATCTTGATTATTTGACATTATCGCAATTATTTTGTCATTATCGTCATAAAACGTGAAATGTCAGAAATAGTGGAAATAGCAGATCTACAAGCTCACAACGCGTCGCATCGTGACGCGTTGTGAGCTTGTAGATCGGCTATTTCCACTATCAATGTTATTTTTTAAGTAGTAAGTTGTCAAATATGTCAGTAATGTATTTGCATATTTAGGTTATGTGTCATATCTACCATAATTATGCAACTTCAAAGCCTACAAGCCAAACAGAAATTAACTTTTCAACGACAAATACACAATTAAATCGTTAATCGCCAATTATTTGAGTGACAATTAATCGTCATGTAAAATGTCATATCGTGACAGCCCTAATTGAAGTGTCGTCTGAAAATGAACTCTTTAAGATGTAGTAGAGTCACACTTCCTGAGTGGAAGTTTTCTTGTGAAAAGTTTTCTAAATGCAATTACTGTGAGGAATGTGTGCGTGTCAGCGTTCTGATGCTCTAACAGTAGCGGCTCTGTGTCTGTGCGTGTGTGTGTGTGTGTGTGTGTGTGTGTGTGTGTGCGTGTCTGTGCGCGTGCGTGCAGCCCCCTCCCCGCAGACCCATGGTCTACGCTGAAAGCCACGAGAACGATGAGGAGAAACAGTTCAGACAGGTTTTCCGCCAGCTGGCTGGAGAGGTGAGAACAACATGTTTGATACTATTTGCTGCCAAATGTCCCAAATGTCACATTTAAAAACATTGTGCAACTGTACAAGATTGATGCAAGGTTGTTCTTAACGAGCTCTACAGCGCATACATACGGTAATATGTATAAACGTTAACATACGTGTTCGTCGGGGCGCAGCAGAGGTCAAAATGGGATGAACAATATTGTGAGAAACAAGACAATACCACTTTCTATCGTGCCAAACAACATCTTTATTATTGCGATGTTCCTAGTGCAACCAGAGGGTATTACCACAGACCAAAGCTGTTCATGTCAGTAAGCCTGGAGTCTTATCATGTGGTCTGAGAGACTTCAAGTTAGAACCTTCTGAAATGGCTTCACCACTCTCTCTTTTCTACACACGCACACAGAAACATAGTGATGGGCAATATGACATTTCTGGCCAATATAGATATCCAATATAATAATTACTGTTATGGCCAATAACCAATATAAACCGATGTTGATATGATCAACTTCTGTATCTAAATATATCTTTTGTACATTACATTCTTTTTTTCTTTTTTATGTTCCAACTTGTTGACCCTTTTGAAAGCTTCCCCAGAAAACACTGCTAGAATCTGCAGCCTTCATCACCACAAAAGGCTTTTTCAGCTTCACATTCAAACATAATTATTATAAAAAAAAATATCGGATGTCTGTTCGCCGTTTTAAGGCCAACATCGGCCGATACCAATATGATGACCGATTATGAATTGTCCATCCCTATACTTGTGCACACATAAACAGAGATGCAAACATAGATTTGCATAAACACACACACACACACACACACACACACACACACACACACACACACACACACACACACACACACACACACACACACACACACACACGTAGATACACACATTCTGCTTTCGAGTTCTCTTCCACACTTTTTTGTGTAATGAGTTATTCCATCAGAAAGTGTGGGTTTGTCTCAAGCAATTTAGGCCTAGAATTATTGAATGCTTTAACCTTAATAGCAGATATAAAAGCTCAGGCGACCTTGTAGATGTGCTATTTTTGAATCTTGAATTCTTTTGCAAGTCTTTGAATATATCTTTTTAAAAAAATGTGTAACTCAAATATTTGCTTCTGGGGGTGTCCCTGGAACAACGTATTTTGAGATGGGGGTCCGCGGCCAAATACACATAATTTTGGGGGTCCTTGACATGAAAAGAACCACTGATTTAGAAGAAGGATTTAGAAGACATTTATAGAATCGGGTAAACGAATATTCAAAATGTCAACAATTTCTAAAAAATAGCAGATCTATACAAGCTTGTATATCTGCTATTTTCTAATAGTTAAAGCATAAAATAATGGTTAAAGCGGTTCAAATCTAAAGAGACACAGATTTGCGTTCAGGTCTAAATGGGTAAAAACGCTGTAGAGTTCTTGTTCTTAGTTCCTTGGCCTTGGAATGGTCAGGCAGACATGTCTGGGTGGTACTGCTCAGAATGGATTGTTATTTGAGGAGGTCTTTGGTAACTTGGTTGTTGTTTTGCCATCTTGGCATGGCTGGTATTTCCTCCTGTGGTCTACTGTGTATATACAGTATATGGCAACTGCAGACCTTAAAGGTATAACAATGTTATATAGAGTTAGAGTTGTACTAAGCTCTCTGTCGTTGATCTGGAGTCTGGGGAGGAGCTTTAGAATGTTTGTTGGTTTTACAAACTGCAGCCGACAAACCCTTGTGATTGGCTTCATTCTGTTAGATCTTCTTGTTGTGGTCTGAAAATTGGGATTCATTGTCTGCTTGCTTGGCACAGTAGCTTGTAGTTGCCTGTGACACAGTGACACAAGTGTTACACTTTTGTCTGTCACTCTGACTGCCTCTCCGCCCTCTATCTCGACTGTCCATCTGTCCACCCCTCCCTCAGCCCCTCCACCCTCTTTAACTTCTTACCTCATTCCTCTCTCCCTCATCAGTGTCTAGTCTTGTTTGTGGTGTGTATTCCTCCTGGCTGTCAAAGCAGGGCCGGTCCTACCAGTTGTGTTAATCCCACATGGAGCTTTGAAGTTGGTTGGTTCTCAACTTTAAATCCCATGCAGGGAACCAGAGTACAGCTGGTTTGAATTCCGGTTGGCTGACCGACCAAAGTCTAAATTCAGCATAATTTATGACTTTGCGATCAAGATGGTTACTCGGCATCTAGGGCTGTCACAATTATTACCTAATCGTCTAATTATTTTGTCATCATCGTTTCTACAAGCTCACAAGGCGTCGCATCGCGACGCGTTGTGAGCTTGTAGATCGGCTATTTCCACTCTCAATGTTCTTTTTTAAGTATAAAGTTGTCAAATATGTCAGTCATTTCTTTGTATATTTAGGTTATGTGTCATATCTGCCATGTGTAACTTAAAGCCTACAAGCAATCAGAAATGTAATTGTCAACGACAAAAACACAATTAAATTGTTAATCGCAATTAATTGAGTGACAATTAATTGTCATGTAAAATGTAATAATAGTAACAGCCCTACCGGCATCCCTAAGACCATTGGGCCACCCTGAAGCATACAGAGCAAAGTGGAATGCCTGAGAGCCGACAGGAGAGAGCAGAGTAGCTCACGTTGCCAGAGACTCACTGACATTAGTCTATTTCCTCCAGGAAGTATTTTTGATGATGTCGATCTTGACCTGTGGTATTATTTCATTATACGGCCTTATCAGAGAGAGATGGTCGGGAGCTTAGATTGATGCTTCCCTCGGTGCAGTGCCTCTGTGCTGGGTATCACAGTGCTGCTACCTGAGAGTTTAATTGACCATGAGCTCAGTCAGGACCCGGCATTTTAAATATCACAGCTCTCCTCTAATTTAGCCAACTGTGGCTCCCCTCCTCCTCCTCCTCATCGCTGTTTCAGTCACACTGCCTGAGGGGTTCATTTGGCAGCCTTTGAAATTCAGCTGGTCTGGTGAGCAGAGCATATCACGGATTCCACAGTATGATTGCGATATTATCGCAGTTTGCGGTCAGAACCGGCACAGCTTGTCCATATGTATACGTGTAACGCCTGACACTGTGGTTCCCCTGACACATCACTGTGACATCACAGGTGACATCACAGTAATGTCAGATACTCAGAGCAGGGATAACGCCTGACACTGTGGTTTCCCTGACACATCACTGTGACATCACAGGTGACATCACTGTGATGTCAGATACTCAGAGCAGGGATCTCCATATATGGGCATAAACAGTTGACATCACAGTGGTGTGGCTAGTTCAGACAGGGATCTCCATGTATGGGCATAAAAGGGATTGTATGTTGTGATGTCATGGGAACCACTCTATGCCCCTATATGGAGATCCCTGATGTCATCAATATTAAGCCCATATCTAACAGGACTTCATATCCATATATAGAGAACTGGTCCGATATACATCACTGGCCAGACGACCAAGACATGGCGTGGGCGAGGTCGCTTGTCGCTCTGAGGCGTCTTACTAGTACATACTGTACCTAAATGGTAAATGGTGCATTTATATAGCGCTTTTTTATCCAAAGCGCTTTACATAGATTGTGCATTACATTCACCCATTCACACGCACATTCATACACCGATAGCGGAGGAAACCATGCAAGGCACCAACCTGCTAGGAGTTCAGAGTCTTGCTCAAGGACAGTTTGACATTAACTTTGGGGGAGCCCTGGATCGAACTGGGAACCTTGTGGTTCCCATCCGGCCGCTCTAACGGCCACTCTGTGCCTGAGCCACTGCTGCCCCACTGCTGCCTGGACCCCACAGCAGATTGACAAAATAAATATATATATATATATGGCTGTCATAAACCACAGTTTGAGGCATGCTTCAGATCAGGGTGGAAGCTGGCTCACATGTAAATGAAAGCTTAAATGTAGACTGCCACTGGTTTGCTGCCCTGGTTGGCTGGCATAGATGTTGATTGTATGTTGAGGATGTTTTGTTGTTGATGCAAATATAACTTTAATCACTGACACAGTTATATTTATTTATGGCGAAAGGCTACAGTCCCTGGAAGTACAGTAGCACCAATGTAATATTTTCGTTTGGCGAAGTAAGCCAGAAGTACAGTAGCAGTAGTAGTAAGTTACGAGGTGTGTCTGTCTTTCTCCCTCTCTAGACATCTCGTTGTTTAAATTCCTACCATTGTGTTGGGGCAAGGCCCTCCTGTCTTGAGTGTTGTTTTATGTAATGTGGGCTGTGGCGAGGGTGCGTGTGTGCACATGAGTGATCAGACACTCCCCTCGTGAGCCACGAGGGGTGTGTCTGCCTGTTGGACCGCATTTCAGCCTGAAGGGTGGGACCACGGAAAACTGACAACATTAACCCATTTAGAACAGGTACACATTATTGTGTATCATTATTTTATGCTTTAACTATTGAAAAATAGCAGATATACAAGCTCACAGCGCGGCACTGAGCTTGTAAATCTGCTATTTTTGAAAAATCGACTTTGAATTTTGACCCGATTCTATAAGTGTCTTTTGAATCCTTCTAAGGTTGTTTGAAAAACCGATGTTTCTATGTCAGCAATCTGGCCAGAAAAGGTCCTTTTCACTTAACTGGAGCTCAGTTAGTCTGTTCTTGAGAGACTGTGTCAGTGGTTCACAAACCTTTTCATGTGAAGGACCCCCAAACTGATATTTTGAGACGGACCCCCATCTCAAAATATTTAGTTCCAGGGACCACCCAGAAGCAAAATATGAGTTACAAACGTTCGCTTTAAAAATACATTATATTCAAATATTTGCACACATTTTCACGACCTTTTCAAAAATAGCAGATCTACAAGCTTGCAGCGCGGCACTCGGTGCCGCGCTGTGAGCTTGTATATCTGCTATTTTTCACTAGTTAAAGCATTCAATAATTCTAGGCCTAAATTGGTGATGATGAAGATGAAATGAGTGTTATGGTGGGCCTCAATGGGGCTTGGCTACTCGCCCGCAACCAGGGATCCTGGTTGTAGATCATACTGTAGGTCAGAAACCCTACGGTATCTCCTGTTTCCGTAGCATGGGGCACCTCTGATGTTCAAGGACACCCCCCGGACATGACGCTAGTATGTCGCAGGCACGTGTCCCCAATCCAAACCCTTGATACTGAGGCACTGGGTTCCATTTTTATAGTCTCTGGTTGTGTAACCTTGAATTCCCAATCTCATGGCAGACACAGAGTCAGTTAAAAGTGTAGCCTTTTACTGACTCAAATTACCGTGTGGGGAAAATTCCTTTTTGTGAATGTTAAAAGTTACTTTAAAAGGAAAAGAAAAGAAGGAATACATTGTTGAAAAAGCCATTCTCTCGTTGCAATGATAATTGGACAGCGAATGCCTTCAGAATATAAACTAAAAAGCTTTCATAAAGGGTGAATACTCGCTATTTCTACGTTTCATTCGTTCGACTAAGGGTTAGGTTTTAGGGATAGGTTTAGGCATAGTTTTACTGAGGTTAGGGTTTGGATTTGGGTTAGGCATAGTGGTTAACATTCATCAGGTTAGCATTCACCAGCGTCGGCAGGTTAGCACTTCACCAGGTTAGCATTCACCCGCGTCGAACAAACGGAACGTCGAACAAATGGAACGTCAAACAAATGTTATGTCGAAATATCAACACGCTCCCTTCATAAAGTTCTCCTGGGAATCAGGTTCCCCAAAGATATTAGTAATCAAATAATTGGTTTAGTGATGGTTTATTGATGTTTCTCATTTTATATTTTATTACCTTATTATACCATCTTGTTATGGTCTAAATGTATTGCATAGAATAATTGATTAATCTCTTGTGAAAAATAATCATTAGCTGCTGCCCTGGGCAGAAGCATGAATGGAAAATGATTGGAATCACAAGGCAGTTGTTTTCATTCTTTCTCATTTTAGATATGAGTCATAAGCTTGAATATAGACCAAAGGAAAATGTGCTTCCATCATATTTACTGTATGAGTCATCCTTTGATGCTTTGAGTCAGTTAGTTTAGACTGTCCTCTCCCTCCTCCCATTCCTCCACCAAAACAATGTTGAACTCACCCTTTCTTGTGTGTGTGTGTGTGTGTGTGTGCGTGTGCATGTGTGTGTGCGTGTGCGTGTGCGTGTGCGTGTGCGTGTGTGTGAGACAGGACATGGAAGTGAGCCCCAATGAATTAATGAACATCCTCAACAGGATTATCTCCAAACGTAAGTGTGCAAACTTCGATGTGTATCGACGTGTAAACTGTATAAGGTTGAGAATTGAATCTCAACCATTGTCATTTAATAATAAAGGACCCTGGTTTTGATATGCATTTCCCCAAAACTTTTTTTTTCCTTCATAAAAAAAGAAAGAATATATGCTGTATATATTTAAGAAAATTTTCACTAGTTCCGGTCCCGGCGGGCAAACGTTTTAACCCGAAACGCAAATGATAAATGTGTGTCTCCCCAGGAACCCAAACTAGTGAAAATAGCAGATCTACAAGCTCATAATGCGTAGCTTCGCGACCCATAGAAATGTTACCACGACCCACACATGGGTCTGACCCAGTGTTTGGGAAACCCTGCTCTTTTCTATTCATTACATTCACATCCGCTTTATGCAGTCAGTGGACTGTGTTTAGGAATGCTGCTATGTGTGTGTGTGTGTGTGCGCTGTGTAAACAAACCAACGGGTGTGTGTTCTGTGTGCTGTTTCAGGCGGCGACCTGAAGACCGATGGCTTCAGCATTGAGTCCTGCAGGAGTATGGTGGCCGTCATGGATGTATCCTCTTGAGCTAGTAGAAACAGTAGAAATACAGATTTAGGATGGCCCCTCATTTCCAGTGGTGATTAAATTAGAGCAAAGAAGCACTCACACACACACACACGCACGCACACACACGCACGCACGCACACACACACACACACACACACACACACACACACACACACACACACACACACACACACACACACACACACACACACACACACACACACACATACCAAAGCATACACATGCGCACACAGTGCTTAGGCTACACATGTCAATGTACATACATGTCATAGACATTCGCAGTGGCAGGGCTCAGGTGCATGCCCACACACACACACACACACACACACACACACACTGTCATCTATGTCAG
This sequence comes from Nannobrachium achirus, assembly GCF_963921795.1. Classification (NCBI taxonomy): domain Eukaryota; kingdom Metazoa; phylum Chordata; class Actinopteri; order Myctophiformes; family Myctophidae; genus Nannobrachium; species Nannobrachium achirus. The sequence continues at coordinate 54,959,815 of NC_137817.1, read as the reverse complement.
CCTGTTCTGTCTGTGCCCTGTCATGTCATGGAGCCTTGACCCTGCTGTTTCAGAGCGACAGCACCGGGAAACTAGGCTTCCACGAGTTCAAATACCTCTGGAACAACATCAAGAAATGGCAGGTCAGTTCTTTCCTCCTTCACTTTTCATCCGTTGAACCTGCATGAGCTCTGAAGATGTGCCGTCCTCATAGCTTGAGCAACCCATCCTCAGCGATGCTTGTTGGGCATAGTTCTCTGGTTCTCACCAGAGCGAGCAAATGGAACCAATTGGGCTTGCAAAGCTGGTGTCATACTGGGATGCCCCTCCCCCGGCAGCCATTTTGAGAGGGTCGGGGGATATATACTAGCTAAAAAAGTGAAACCAAAAGCCACAGCTATAGTAGCAGGGCTTGACATGAACTTTTTGAGGCAGAGTGTCCTCTGGACAAGTACATTTCCCTTTCACTTGTCCAGGCACAAAAGTCACTTTGTTAATTTGCCATCTCACAGTCTTTTTTATTTTATTTCTTTGGACAAATAAATAAGACCCGCTTGGCCCCCTCCACTCCACAGTCCATAGTCTATCCAGCATAAAGCTGCTAGGAGCGTCACAGAAAAAGTGAAACCAAAAGCCACAAGTACATTTAACAATGTTCCTTAGAGCTAGTATGCTGCATGCATGCATTGAGGCTCAACTTTTTTTTTTGCGCTGCAGAAAGGCTCAGACATTTGGCTTGTCCTGTTGTCCGGGGCAACAATAAATCCTTATGAACAAGTTAATTAAAAATGTATGACCGTGAAAAATGGGTTACAAAATTGTGGGATAAAGATTTAAAAATTAAATATACTTGTTGCTTTTGGTTTCACTTTTTCTGTGATGCTCCTAGCAGCTTTGTGCTGTATGCAGAGTTGCAGACTATGGACTGTGGAGTGGAGGGGACCAAGGAGGTCTTATTTATTTGTCCAAAAAAGAAAAAAGAGAGAAAAAAAAAAGAATAAAAAAGACTGAAATGGCAAATTGACCAGTTACTTTTGTGCCTGGACAAGTGAATGGGAAATGTACTTGTCCAGATGACACTGTGCCTCAAAAAGTTAATGTCAAGCCCTGCTACTATAGCTAGTATATATCCCCCGACCCTCCCAAAATGGCTGCCGGGGGAGGGGCATCCCAGTATGACACCAGCTTTGCAATCCGTTTGGTTCCATTTGTACACTCTCAAGGGTTACAGACCTGTAAAGTTCCATTTGGTTCCTGAGTAACTATTAATCATTTAGAACCCTCTCAAGGACCCTTGGGGACAAAAGTTTTCTTGTGACTGGAAGGTTGTGAGTTCCAATCCCTGGCTGTCACCACTTCATAATCTTGATACAGGAATAAATGTTTTAATTGCAGTTTTAAAAGTTGGCTTCTTCACAATATCCTGTAAATAATTGCTTACCCCATGACCACGGATGTTACAATACTGACCGGGCCCTCAGAAGTACCCGTATCTTCCGTATTGTTAAAAAAGAAAAAAAATGCAATCCGATCGGTGTCTGATTTTATAAGTGATGATGTATCAGAGTGCAGTACCCCTCCCACCGATACGGTCGCGCTGTTGAAAGCTTACATATAAAATCTGACGCTGATTGGATTCAAATGCTTTTTATTGAACAATACAGAATATAAGGGTACTTCTGAGGGGCCGTACATAATTGTAACATCTGTGGCCATGGGGTAAGCATTTGAAATCTGAACATTTATGTAGATGCGGAACACCAGTGTGTAAGTGCAAAGTCTATTTTGAACTATAGTATGAATAAACATTTGGTTAAGTGTGTATTTGTGTGTGTGTGTGTGTGTGTGTGTGTGTGTGTGTTGTTTAGGGTACCTATACGACCTATGATGCTGATAGGTCTGGTATGATCTGCTCCAAAGAGGTTCCCAAAGCCTTCAAGGCTGCTGGTAAGAAAAAAACAAGAAAAAACTAATTCATCCACCAGGGGCATTGACAAAAAAAATTGAATATTCTAATATTTGGTGAATGCCCTACTGTGGAATAAACTCCCTGTCGCACTTAGAACTACTGACTCACTCCCTCTCTCTGTGTGTGTGTCCACCCAGGTTTCCCCCTGAATGACCAGCTGTACCAGTTGATTATCCGTCGCTATAGCGACGAGAACGGCAACATGGACTTTGATAATTTCATTGGCTGCATGGTGCGCCTGGACGCTATGTGCCGTAAGTCCTCATTATCTCTCTTCTCTTCTCTTTTCTTCTCTTCTCTTCTCTTCTCTTCTCTTCTCTTCTCTTCTCTTCTCTTCTCTTCTCTTCTCTTCTCCTGCTGCCTCCTCCTCCCTCCCTCTCCCCTCTTCATCAGTCTTTTCTCACTTTCTTTCTTCTCATCTTCTGTCACACCACTTCTTGTTCATGTCCTTGTTCAATATTAACTGTTCATTTGAAAATGTGATAAATGGAGCTTATTCTTTTTTGTATACACAGTATATACATTTATGTGTGAATGTGTACAGTATATACAACTATATATATATTGAGTCTGTATGTGTGTATTATTATTATGTTCCCAGGAGCCTTTAAGACTTTGGACAAGGACAACAGTGGCAACATCAGTCTAGATATCAAAGAGGTAATGCATTTGTTTACTAGCTGTATTAGACTATTATTATAGTAGATAATAAGATCTACTATAATAACATGATTCTAAACATATCGTCACTGTCGGGCAGAAACCTCGTATCTCCAAGTTTCAAATTTGTAATTTGTTTCACAAATTAAAGCCCTGCTTCATCATACATGCTGTCGAACAAAAGTAGCGAATCTACAAGCACACATCGCACCGCGAGGCGTTGTGTGCTTGTAGATCGGCTGTTTTCACTAGTTTAAATCATTTCAACAGTATTAGACATACCGGTACAAGGTGTACAAGCTCACAGCATGTCACTTTGTGCTACACTGCAAGCTTTGTACATCTGCTATTTTTAAACTTTTTTTGAAAAATCTCGAAATGTGACTACAACAAATTTAGAAGGCATTTAGAATCAGCCTCGGGTCTTAATGTGATCAAGTAGTCATATGATATGGCACGGGTTTTCAAACTTTTTTGGACTCAGGGCACCCCCTGTAAATAAGCTTGTCAGCTTGTGATCTTGCTATTTTTGGTGAAGAGAGTTGGCCGTAGATGGAAAAAGAACTAATCAAGTACAGTGCAAATCAAGTCTGTTTTACTAAGCACAGTGAAGTGGCACCCCTTCTGAGGCACCCCTGGACTGGCATCATTGCACCCACTTTGGGAAACCCTGTGATATGGGATATAAAGAGAGGAGTAAATACAATGTCTCCAGTGTTAACTTTGTTGACTTAGTCAAAAACTAAGACTAAACTATTTCAGATGACTAAAACAGGTCTCTAACTACTAAATGGTGTGTTATTCAAAAGACTAAGACTGAATCTGAATTTGCTGTCAAAGTTAACACTGTCTCTCTCCTCAACAGTGGCTCCAGCTGACCATGTACTCTTAAACCAACGGAGGAGGGAACACTGCACAAGTTGCCTGTCTTGTTATTTTTTTCATCTCAAGTTTTTGATTCCATTTAACCATTCTCTCTCTATATATTTCATTATGCAGCTGGCTAAGAACAGCCTATAAATATTGAATGTCCATTGTCCATGCTTAATGAGTTTAATTTAAAACATTTTTCTTCAATATTTTTGTTTGAATTATGTTTCATTAGCTTGGAAGCACCTTAAAAAACGTTTCTGTCTTCTTTGGTGCGATGTTTACATGCAGTAAGTAAAGGATGAACTACTCACACACACGCAAACAAAAAATTGTTCAGATTAGTCTGGATTTTGTTCGTTTCTACATTTGATTTTTACAGCCCTGTTATATATCAGATATACAGTATAATTAAAATACAGGCTCAAGTCTGAACTCATTTTTGTTCTCTGTGTGCGCGCGTCCTCCTTCGCATGTTAACATTATTTGTTTACAGATATGCAATGATATTTTTAACCCCAAAGTCAATCTTGTAAAGGGATAATGCTGTATAGTATGTTGTTAAACCAAAAATATATAGGCTACTACAACAATGATCGATGCTGCTATTGCACTGTCCCACCACCAGATAGCGCACAACGTATAGGAAAATACCCTAAAGTTACTCCGTTACTTTTTCCTAGTTGACTAATGCTTTCCAACTTGACAACTTCCCTACTTTTGTAAAACTCGTAATGTATTAGCTCTGAATAAAGTGACAATACTGACATGTATTATTGTGGTGTACATGCGTGTATTTCTGCCCTTTTTTTAAGGCTACTGTGTAAAAGGAACGTTTAAGTAACTGGATCTGGGTAATCTCGGTCATGTTGGTGTGTTTGGGTTATGGACGTTAGAGTTTATCGTTGTTTTTTTTTTAGTAACTTAATGTAGTGAGTGAGTAGCCTAGTGCCAGTGGTTCCCAAACTTTTCAGGTCAAACGAAAAAAAAAAAAAAAAAAAAACATCACATAGATGCACCTGGGACGTATCATCAGTGGTGTAGCCTGAAGTCATTGGGGTTTTGTGTGTCGCAACATCATACCCCTCAATCAGGTGACCCAGCCGGGTTTGATCAAGTCCCGACTTACGTCCCAGTAGCTGCCCACGATCAGTCCCGTTAGGAAAATACAGGGCCACTCAATCCGTCACCCCGGAACTACTCTGCCGGGACAGGGAGGTAAACCAATCTGGTGCGTGAGGACTTGGCTCTGTGGGTTGACTGACTCCTGTCCGGGCTCCTCCTGCGTCTCACCAGGTCCACTTCTGCTTTCACCAGGTCCAGGACCTGTGCATTATGCACCAGACTCCCAGTACCAGACATTTCATTGCAGCTTGAATGGCCCTCCTAAAGGCCTGATTGATTGATTGATTGATTGATTGATTGATTGATTGATTGATCGATTGATTGATCGATTGATTGCTTGAAGACTATATTAGAAAAGGTAGCCTACATTTTCATGACAGTAGCCTACAGTTAACTGGTACAAGGTCAACTAAAAGGATGCGCCTAAGACAGCCTATATGGCTTCAATTGAGATCCTTTTTTTAACTCGTATAACATTGAATGATAGACAGAAGAACAAAGTAGCCTACTATGCAGAAGATAAGATAGGCTATCATCAGGGGGAGAGGTAAGGATAGTAATAAATACTTCAATCAATCAATAAAAGCCTGTGTTTTTAATTTAGGAGGAAGAACAAAAGGCCCATCCTCTGTGCACTGTACAGCACAGAGGTCTTCAACAGGGGGTCCAAGGCCCCTAGGGGGTCCCCAGAGTTACTACAGGGGGTCCTCCAAATCCTTTGTGTAATAGAAAAAAAAACTCATTTTTTATATTAACCACTTGAACCCTAGTGTCCATATTCTAAGAATTTAAGCCAAAAATAGCCGATCTACAAGCTCACAACGCCTCCCGTTGCGAGGCGTTGTGAGCTTGTAGATCGGCTATTTTTGGCAAAGAGGTTTGGTGTAGAGGGGAGAAAGAGCAGACTAAAGGCCCATTCCCACTGGGCCAGATAACAGATATCTGGAGATATTTCTCCAGATATTTTTCCATGCAAAGTGGATGGTAGATACAGATAAAAAAAAGTCTACCACAGTTATTTGCCACAGATACTTTTATCTGTGGCAAATATTTTTTTATCTGTATCTACCATCCACTTTGCATGGAAAAATATCTGGAGAAATATCTCCAGATATCTGTTATCTGGCCCAGTGGGAATGGGCCTTAAGTAGGCTACATAGTGAAAGGTCAAGTTTATTAAGTATTGATGGTGTTCAAGTGGTTAAATATCTGAAAACATGAATTGACATGAATCCAAAATACACTGATGATTGTAACAATGAAACTATATGGAATCTATGAAAAGTTGTGGTTGGTCCCTACTTCATCTCTCTCTCTCAAATTGAGAGAGAGATGAAGCAGGGAGTCAACTAAGGGGTCCTGACTCCTGGGCCCCTGTAGGCCAGTCAATCTAAGCTAAAAAAAAAAGGCCTGACCCAAAAGAAATTGCAATAGTAATGGTTCAAGGTTTTTTATGATCCTTAGGGTCTTCCAAATAACATATTAAAAGTTGTGAATTATATATTTAGTGGATCAAGGTGAATTCAGGGGGTTCAAGTTTAGGTCCATTCACTTACTAGGCTATACAGGAAAAAAAAGACCCCCAAAAAATCTTATTTAAGTAGCATGTGAGGGGTCTAACTAGGGGTTTTTCATGATTCTGAATCAATTGCAAGCATTTGTTTTGCACGAAAAACATTCCTTGGGCTAGAAACGGAAACTACAAAACTATGGATTAGTGATGAGTCATCACTTTTCTGGGGCCAGCTCCGTTTTGTGGTGTCTGCTTTTAACCTGACGAATGTTTTTTGTGCAAAACAAATGCTTACAATGGATTCAGGATCATGAAAAACCCCTAGTTAGACCCCTCACATGCTACTTAAAGAAGATTTTTTGGGGGTCTTTTTTTTCCTGTATAGTAAGTGAATGGACTCAAACATGAACCCCCTGAATTTACCTTGATCCACTAAATATATAATTCACAATTTTTAATATGTTATTTGGATGACCCTAAGGATCATAAAAAACCTTGAACCATTACTATTGCAATTTCTTTTGGGTCAAACCTTAGATTGACTAGCCTACTGGTCTATATCATGAGAGAGAGCCAGCGTGTTCCCTGTGCGCGTCATAGATTTGCAGCAGAAGGCGGAGGTGGCAAGGCAAGCCTCACACGGAAAACAGTCTTCTCTGAATCACGCTGCTCTGGGCCGGTGGAGCCGGGAGGGGGCGGTGCATGGGAAGAGTTTATTACATCTATGGGAAGAGCAAAGGGAGTAGGCCTGGCTAGTGCAGCCAGGTTTTGCGAGAGAAATAAGCAAACAAGGTTGCTTATTTATGTCTATGGAAACAAGCCAGCAAGAATTAAGCAACTACAACGAAACAGGCCATATTATGAGCCATTAAAACATATAGACTACATTATGCTTATAAAAAAGAAAAACTAAAATGTAATTTGGGAATATTTGTTATTCCACACACACACGCACACACACAGTGCTAGCTTTCTTTGGGTTAAAAATCCTCTTATCTTCTACTTTCTTGTGCTTTTGCAAACTGCTATTAAGTATTCAATCATCCATCAATCAATCAAACAAACAAACAAACAAACAAACAAACAGACTACCAATAATTAATTACAAGGAACTTTACAGAAGGAAAAAAAAAGCCCAAAGGCGCTTATAATAAGCAGAACATGGCAACACACAGGGCACAGAGCGCAGATGATGCTGTGTGGACTGCATGGTGGATGGATGCTGTGTGGATGAGTTGAAGCAAGCAACAGGTGGAGTCACATCACACCAGCGCTACAAAGGAGTCGAAAAGCCAAGGTAGGCTAAGTCAAATTATTCAATTATAATAAAATATCCAAATGCTTACTTTTAATAAGTTGTCTAGACTACTAGGCTACTTGTTGAAGATTGTATTAGGAATGTGATGCAGCTTAATAAGCCACTGAACGCTCCTTTCAAAGTAAACAAGGGAACAGTGTGCGATGAACGCTTGAATGTGGTCGTTCTTGGTCACAACAGTAGTAACGCGACATTTGGCAATAATGTTGATAGTTTTTAATCTCTCTTGACGTGTAGGATATGCCATATGCATGTAATGTTCTGATATTGTATTCAGCTGTGCTCTGTCCATCATCCATATATGCAGGGAGGGAGCCATGCAGGGACCGTGTTTTTTCTCTGTTCTAGTTCTGATTGATTGATTGATTGATTGATTGATTGATTGATTGATTGATTGATTGATTGGAGTATTTATTTGAGGTTTGCATAGGAAAGGTTACAGTTTCATCATGACAGTACAGTTCACTGCAAGGTCAACTAAAAGGAAACTCAGGTCTTGTGGCTTATGTCCAAAGAGATCCCAATTCTCTTTAACTCATATAGATACAGATTGATTGAATGGATACTTTATTAACCGTTTGCAAAAACAAGCGTGAGAGTAGCCTAGAGGATTTGAAACCCAGGAAAGCACTATGGCTTGTTTCCATTGGGGTCCTTTGAACTCAACGAAAAATAATATAGTACATTTCTGTGTGTGTGTGTGTGTGTGTGTGTGTGTGTGTGTGTGTGTGTGTGTGTGTGTGTGTGTGTGTGTGTGTGTGTGTGTGTGTGTGTGTGTGTGTGTGTGTCTGTCTGTCTGTCTGTCTGTCTGTCTGTCTGTCTGTCTGTCTGTCTGTCTGTCTGTCTGTCTGTCACAAGTGCACATGTATGTGTTAGGCTACTCTCTCTAAATGCTAATTTAATCCTAAATGCATGATAAGATATTGCCAAAGCATGCATCAACAAGCAACAACAATAACAGACCAGTGGCAAACAATATCCTTCCTGAGTGTAAACTAATTAAATATCCATTCAGAGAACATTGTTTGGATAATCTGAGCTCTCACTCACTCACCAGGAGTCAGGAGTTGTGTCTCTCTCAGAAGATATCATTGCAATAAGGATACAATGATATTTACAGCTTCTTCATATTTCTGTATAGCAGGGGTCCTCAACAGGGAGTCCGGGACCCCTAGGGGGTCCTCAGAGTTACTACAGGGGGTCCTCCAAATCTTTGTGTAATAGAAACTTTTTCCCCCTTTTTTATATTAACCACTTGAACCCTAACGTCCTTATTCTGAGAACTTTAGCCAAAAATAGCTGATCTACAAGCTCACCACGCCTCGCAGCGCGAGGCGTTGTGAGCTTGTAGATCGGTTATTTTCGGCAAAGAGGTTTGGTGTAGAGGGGAAAAAAGAGCAGACTAAGTACAGAGTGAAAAGTCAAGTTTATTAAGTATTGGTGGTTCAAGTGGTTAAATAGGCCTATATGAAAACACAAACTGACATGAATCCAAAATACACTGATTGTGCTGTCAAACAATGAAACTATGTAATCTTTGAAAAGGTTGTGGGGGTCCCTGCTTCATCGCTCTCTCAACTAAGGGGTCCTTGGCCTGAAAACGTTGAAGACCCCTGCTGTATAGGGAAGAATGATGCCCTAAATCGGGGATTGAGCAATCTTTTTGTGATATGTGATCTATTTTCTCTATTTGCAAGGCCTCTGCAGGGCAACCAGACTATAGTACGGTACATGTCCGACTTTATTCCATCTTTCCCTTCCTAGATAAACCTTATTTTGCCGCGCTACTCCTCACTACAGTTTTGGTGGCACGCACTTGGGCCATGTCAAATCCACCGGCTTCATCGGGAATTGATTCCTTGCATTTTTCTAAGAGATACTGTACGTTATAGTTTAATAATCTTACTAGTAATTATTATATATAATTGTATTCATGAATTCATTTTCTCCATTGACTTTTCCCACATTGAATTAAACTTTTCCCAAATATGGAGATGACTGACATCATAGATGTCTGACATCATAGACCACATGAAATTGACACAGTATGTCGGACATACTATGTCCATTCCAAGCTATGGGCTAATTGATGAGATCATGGATCTCCATATATGGGCATAAAAGGGACAAGGACGGAATGGTTAGCACCGCTCGAATAGGGACCGACAGATACAGAGATAGGGACTCGCCTTGCATCTTTCTGGTTTAACTCAGAAAGTGTGGACTCTTGAGTTAAATGAACACTTTGGATTTTACTGTGCACTGCATTAACGACTAGTGATTTTTGCAAGTCGACTCGACTCAGTAAAAGGTTGCAGTTGAAGTCGACTATATCGTTTCGTCATCACATCACACACGACCCCACCAATTATTTTGGGGGGTCCCCAGATGATTAACTTAATGTGCAACATTGTTTTCTCACTCAACTGTAAACAAACCAACATAAAGTTTAAGTGTATAGAGGGTATACGCATATTTCTAAAGTGACAATTTAAGGACAATTTAATACCTCTAAAATGGACAATTAAACATTGTCCAAATTGTCAAATATATAGAGACAGAAATTGTGAAAATAGCAGATCTACATGCTCACAACGCCTCGCAACGAGAGGCGTTGTGAGCATGTAGATCTGCTATTTTCACTATAGAAAGTTTTTTTTTTTCAACTTCGACTTTCTCTGGTGGGAGTCGACTTGTGTAAGGAAGTCGACTGAGTCGACTTGTCGATTTTTTCGTTAATGCCCTACTGTGCACCATGTCTGTCCTTGGGAGCCTATAGGCGGTCATAGCTTTGTCTGTCACATAATGGCGACGCAGACCTATAGACGGTATAGTACACGTTATGAGATATATGTGAAGCGTGCTGTCTGCAGTGGGTTGATGTGAACAAACACACACTGACTGACTGTTGTTTACTGTGTACTATAGACTAGTATAGAGAGAGACAGACACAGGCAGCGAGCGGTGGCCTGGAGGTTAGAGGAGTGCCCTTTGTTGCCGGAAGGTTATCTATCTATAAATGCGAGAAGTCTCTGCGTGTGTGTTTGTAATCCGCGTATCTCGAGAACCGTTCGTCCCACCGGCTTCAGATTCGGCACGCGCGTTCCCCGCCGCGGCACGGAGTGCAGTGCCGGGCCTCGACCCGACCCGACGCGCGGTTTTCCCTAACCGGCGCGAAACGTTCGGAATCTCCTTATGCGGAAATCGGCGCAAAATCGGCGCAAGCGCTGACTCATTGTGACATCACTGCAGTGCCGGGCGCAAGCGCTGAGTCATTGTGACATCACTGCAGCTTGGCAATTTGAAAATAGCCAATCTACAAGCTCACACAGCGTTGCAATGTGAAGCGTTATGAGCTTGTAGATCGGCTATTTTCAAACATTTGTGTACTGTTACTTTTGGTACTTGAAGTACACTTTGATGCCAACACTTACTCAAATACATTTTGAATTCCAGACTTTTACTTGTAACAGAGTATTTCCACATTGCAGTATTGATACTTTTACCTAGTATTTGAGTACTCTTTCCACCACTGGTTATATTCCTCTATAAAAGTCGCTCTGTGTCGGTTCTGCGACCCTGCAGAGTGAACTTCACCGACCCAGCTTTGGGTTCCAACTCCAGCAGTTGAGAAACCCTGAGGAGGGCGAGAGAGAGGGGAATACAGAACGTAACCGTTCCCCTCTCTCTCTCCTTCCTCAGTACATGTGCCACACGTTAAATCATCCATGCTTTTATTAAAACAAAGAATGTAGCCTATTAGTCAAACAAAGATGTGTGGTCTTGTGTTCTCTAGTGAAGAAATAAATGTTGTTGACCATCATCATCTATGTTTCTCTGTCTGTCTGTCTGTCTGTCTGTCTGTCTGTCTGTCTGTCTGTCTGTCTGTCTGTCTTTCTGTCTGTCTGTCTGTCTGTCTGTCTGTCTCTTCTCCAGCCCTGTTCATCGTCTTCCCCAGTTCATCCGATGCTGATTAGGGGGTAATTATGATGCACTAGCCTGGTTGCACTTGCAAAATGTATACTGTATATACAGTATATACGTGGGTGGGTGTGCATGTGCGCGCACAAGTGTGTGTGTGTGTGTGTGTGTGTGTGTGTGTGTGTGTGTGTGTGTGTGTGTGTGTGTGTGTGTGTGTGTGTGTGTGTGTGTGTGTACTCTGTGTGAAGCTTTCCAGTAAACCATAATAATCATACTTGTAATTACATCCTGTTAACTCACTGAGGAGAGTAAAACAAAAAAAGCTTATCAAAGACAGAGGAACAACAGAACAAATGGGAACAGGTAGGTAGGTACTTTATTGATCCCCGAGGGGAAATTCAAGCGTTACAGCAGCTCATAAAGACGTCAATAAAAACACATGATGATAATAAATATCTAAAAGAAATGCATCTAAGCAAGTTAAAATGTTAATAAATAACTGACAAACCAAACCAAAACATTACTAATAGAGATCTGAAAAACTTGTAATCCCACATCCCCCATCCTAAATGGCCTGGTCAAGCCAACCAGATGAGGAGTTGTACAGTCTTATTGCTGTGGGCAGAAAAGATCTCCTATCCACGAGTTTCCAACGCCCCATAGTGCATTGCGCAGACGTCTGCACCGAGCTTCCGGCGCCGATTTACAAGCTCACAACGGGTTGCATCTGCGACGCGACGTGAGCTTGTATGTCTGCTGTTAAACCCGGAAGTTTGGTCCCGATGGTCTCCAGTAAACTCCCGTGGAAACTTGTGGATAGCGTTCGTTTTTGCAACTTGGATGTAACAGTCTGTTGCTTAAGGAGCTTTTCTGCCCTTTCACAGCGTCATGTAGGGGGTGAGGTCTCCGCCAGGTCAGGTTGGTTATTGTGGTACCAGCAAGGTTCGATTCAGGATGGAATTTGAAATTGTCTTTGCTACCGTAAATAGTTAATATATCGATTTTAAATAATTGAATCGAATCGTATCGTATCACCACGAATGAACCAATATCGTCCATGTATTGTATCGTCAACCATGTAATCGTGATGCGTATCGTATCGTTGTTAAAATGTATCGTTACACCCTGGTCGGCCCAGTAGGGTACAGTTAGGGCCGGGCCTTAATATTCAGGACCGCTGAGTCTACTCTGGACCAGGGGTCTTCAACGTTTTCAGGCCAAGGATCCCTTAGTTGAGAGAGAGATGAAGCAGGAACCCCCACAACCTTATCATAGATGCTGTATCATATACTGTAGTTTCATTGTTTGACAGCACAATCATCAGTTTATTTTGGATTCATGTCAATTTGTGTTTTCAGATATTTAACCACTTGAACCGTCAATACTTAATAAACTTGACCTGTCACTCTGTACTTAGTCTGCACTTTTTCCCCCTTTACACCAAACCACTTTGACGAAAATAGCCGATCTACAAGCTCACAACGCGTTGTGAGCTTGTAGATCGGCTATTTTTAGGCTTAAGTTTGCTGAATATGGACACTAGGGTTCAAGCGGTTCATATAAAAAAAAAGGAGAAAAAAGGTTTATATCACACAGAGATTTGCAGGACCCCCAGTAGTAACTCTGAGGACCCCCTATGGGTCAAGGACCCCCTGTTGAAGACCCCTGCTCTAGACTCTAGCTCTGCCCTCAATGCCAACTCAATGCCCGCCTACCTGACTAACTATACCTCGCCACGGTGAGGCCGTTAAAGAGTTAATGGCCGCTGTTCTCTGCCATAAATAATGTTGATGTCACTGTGTTGTCTAGGTGCCCAAAACACCTGATGCCTTCCGCTAATCTGGCCAACTGGGACTGAACACACACACACACACACGCGCACGCACGCACTCACGCACACGCACACGCACACACACACACACACACACACACACACACACACACACACACACACACACACACACACCAGACGCGGGGGTTGGATTTGGCCTCATGCCAAGATGTCGTCGTCTGACCCGCCCATCAGGACAGAGCAGGAGGAGCTACAGAGGAGAGCCAATCAAGTCACAGACGAGGTGAATGACTGACAGGCTTGTTTTTCTTGTCTGTGTGTGTGTGTGTGTGTGTGTGTGTGTGTGTGTGTGTGTGTGTGTGTGTGTGTGTGTGTGTGTGTGTGTGTGTGTGTGTGTGTGTGTGTGTGTGTGCGCCACAGGGGAGAGAGAGAGAGTTTAAAAGCTTATCCTTTTTTTTCTACCTTGACATATCACATCTGTCTCAGTGTCGTTGAGAGAAAGTGAGGTTCATGAGACAAATGACTGTGAAAAGAGGAAAAGGAACTTGTGTAGCCTGTGTGTCATATATTCTCTTTTTTACAGCAGTGACCAGGCACGTGCACACATAGACATCAAAGGGGGCTTGAGCCCCTGCCCTTTTATCAGTCTGTAAAAAGTGCCCTCTCCAGACCATGAATGCAGCTTTTACTATGGTAAAACAAATGCAAATGCCCTCTTTCCATGCCATACCTGAAGGCTGCTTTCAAGAGAATTGCCTTGTCCTGAACTTGAATGCAGCATCTTATGTTGAAAGAATTGCCCTCTGTGTAGAAATCCATTCCGTACGCCACATCTCCAATATTGACTTGATTATGCTTAGTTCAGGTTGATCTCAAGCACCGAGAATAGCCGACCTCCAAGCTCACAACACGTCGCAGCGTGACGCGTTGTGAGCTTGGAGGTCTGCTATTTTTGATATTTTCACCAAAAGGCCCTTTTAGAAGCTTATGCTCAATTTAGGATGAACAAGCTAGAGATGCAGTGTACGGCATGGATTTCTACACAGAGTGTAATTCATCTTCGTGCTGTCCTGCAAACCTTCTGTGGTGGTGAAAGTATGCGTAGGCCTAATTGACAAAATTATATTTTTATGAAAACGCTAGGAACACTCTGTAGGTCCAAATGACACCCCTGCTAGTTGTAGTTGGACCTCCTAATATGCCATAGTGTAGTACGTGTCATACCTATTATGACGAAAACCTGGAGACTTGACATTCAGTAGGTGGGTCTTACAGTATGATCAACATAAGAACTTTATAATGGTGTGAAAAAAAGAAAATCTAAACAGGCAAGCCACGGGCAGGACCATGTCTGCCACAGACACATTTTGTCCCTGTACGGACATATTGATGACCCCTTTATAGACACTATGACTGACATACTGTAATTGTCCATTTTGTATGAGTATTCATGGGGTTAGAAGAAATACATGCACACAATGGTATTTTGATATCTATTTTATTCAACTCTTTTGTATTTTACAAATCGGTGACAAGAATTGTCTGAATCTGAATACAAGTGATGTAATACTTTAATTTATAAATTAATATTATGATTTAAATGACAGGAGGAGTGATGATCAGTTCACCGATATTATTAGGCTGAGGATAATGTAAAATGTAAAGAGATTCTCAGTGAATCAATTAGTCAGACTAATGGCATGGGACCCAATCCACTACAACAGTTAAATCCATAGACAAAAGAAAAGTATTTAATTAGTCGGTGTGATCGACAGGAGAGATGATCAGAGGAGCAGAGTTTTTACCATCCTTATTGTTACATGGACTGAAAAATGGATAGATTTTCTCAGTGAAGGCGCAGCCAGTGAAAGAGTAGAGATGAACTCTGGCCTCCACATCATAAAAGGAGACCAGACCCTCCTCATAATCCACAAACACTCCCACTTTCTGGACCACCTCTCTTACAGGGAGGGAGACAGCAGGGCCAGCAAGAACCCCATACAGATTTCCATTGGCCGCCATTATAACCCAGTAACCGTTGTCAGGGTCCAGTGTGATTTCCACTTTCCGGTTTATGGACTCTCTGGCCACTCCTAAACACCAGCTAGTCTTCCCTTTAACTTGAACCTCATAGTAAAACCTTCCAGAGGAGAGGCTTTGTTTTCCTAAGACAAAGACATGCTGAGAGAATCTCTCTTTGTTGTCTGGGAGATTCTTCCATACGCCTCCATCATTCACTTGTTTTCCATCCTCAGACAGTATGAGGCAGGGATGTGCTGTATCAGGGTCAAGAGTCACATCCACTGCATATTGCTGGATCCTCCTCAGCTCAGCATCACACAGCTTTTTCATCTCTTGACTGAGGGTCTTCTCCAGCTGAGCCACAGCTGTCCTCACAGTCCCCACGTATGAAGACTGATGGACATTGATATTTGTCCAGTCCTTGGTGGGTGGAGGAGTTTTGATGGATGTGATGTTCTGGAGGAGGTGGAGGTGGTCTTCAGTGTGTGAGAGCTGCTTTAGCTCAGAGCTTCTCTTCTTTAACTCAGTGATTTCCCATTGCAGATCCTTAATGAAGTCTTCAGCCTGTTTCTCTGTTGTTTTCTGCCTCTCTTCAATCACATCAATGACCTCAGCCTGGCTTCTCTCAATACAGCTGATCAGAGCAGTGAAGACCTTCACACTGTCTGCTATCTCTCTGTCTGCATCTTTCCTGCTGAGCTGTACTGAGTGT
Source organism: Nannobrachium achirus (assembly GCF_963921795.1). NCBI lineage: Eukaryota > Metazoa > Chordata > Actinopteri > Myctophiformes > Myctophidae > Nannobrachium > Nannobrachium achirus. The sequence continues at coordinate 54,943,934 of NC_137817.1, read as the reverse complement.
TTGACTTCCTGGATCTTCCCTTGTCTCACCTGGATCATCTGCTGAACGTCAGCCTCTGTCTTTCCCAGCTCAGCCTTCTTCCCTTCATATGCCTCTGCCAGAGATATAATTTGATGTAACTTGTGGTCTGACTCGGTGCAGAACTGACAAACACACACGTGGTCGGTCTTACAGAACATCTCCAGAGGTCTGTCATGTTTCTTACACAGAACGTCTTCCAGGTTCTTCACAGGGTCGATTAGTTTGTGTCGTTTAAACCGTGTGACTCTGTGATGAGGCTCCAGGTGAGTGTCACAGTAGGAGGTCAGACACACCAGGCAGGACTTCACAGCCTTGCTCTTGGTCTCGGTACAGAAGTCACAGGTCACTTCATTTGGTTCGTCTGATTCAGCAGGTTCCTTGTTCGCGGTGGAATTGTTTTCCAGCTGCTTTGTCTTCCTGAACTGATCAGCCATCTCAGAGAGGACTTTATTGACAGAGAACTTTGGTCTCTTATCGAAGGTTTCGTTGCATAGTGGACACTGACACACATCACTGGCGTCCCAGTAATGTGTGATGCAGGTGTTGCAGTAGTTGTGTCCACATGGAGTGCTGATTGGATCAGTGAACACGTCCAGACAGATGGAACACAGGAACTGCTCTTCAGACAGGAGACTGCTGGCCGATGCCATTTCTATACACTGAAAATAAAAAGAAATTTAATTCTTGAATGCTATACTACTGACAGCTTAATAGTTATTAATCTGATCTGGATCATAATCTAGAGCAGGGGTCTTCAACAGGGGGTCCGCGACCCCTAGGGGGTCCGCGGAGGTACTGCAGGGGTCCGCGAAATTATTGATAAAAAAAAAAAAATGTTTTTTTTCTTTTTTTTTGCCATTTTCCACATTTGTGTTAAAAAAATAAATCATGATTCTATCCATTTTGAATAGCTTGAATACATGATTACTATGCAATTGACATATTGTTGATATTATTGACATTTGTTCTCAGTTAATAAGTAGTATGTTTAGAAATGGTAGTGGTACGGCCCACCCTGCTCGCTGTAACTTGTACATGTTTAAAATAAAAAAAATGTCGTAGCCCCGACCCCCCCACCCTACGAGGTTGTAGGGGGTCCCTGCTCCATCTCCCCATCAGTTTGGGGGTCCCCGGCCTGAAAACGTTGAAGACCCCTGATCTAGAGCTCAATAGTGTTGGCACATATGTGTCCCAGTGTTTCTCAACCTGTTAGTTAACTCTTTGCGTGCCAGCGCCCTCTAGGGGCCAAAGAATGCCAGCGCATCTCTCATAGGCGAGCGCTTTAGCTTCCAGGACTTCAGCTTCCAGGACCTGACGTGCTCACGTTGATGCACTGCATGGAAATGTCCCGGATGAAGATGCTAACAGAATGGCTATTCCCATTTTGTCATCTAAAAGATCATTTTTGGGCGATTTCGCCGTAAATAAACCTTGCGCCGCTTTCCTAAAACACAAAAAAGAGATATAAGCCTTTAAAGATGCGGTCCTTCATTGGATTAGGCGGAGATTGGCGATTGCGTTCGCAAATTACGGCCGGCCGGGACGTTGTTAGCTTTCGGCTAGTAGCTACAAAAATCAAGCCAGGCTTCAGAAGGCCTCTTATCATTTTATTCATTTAATTAAATAAAGCCGAACTACTTCGGGATCGGCACACTCGTGTACTCATCGGAAGCGGCGCCGAACATCGGGTGAACATTGGGGAGCTCAAAAATGTATTTTAAACCATTTTTAATGGAATATATCGTCGGACAGAGTAGAATGGCTAACTGGCTAGCGGCTAGCGAGCCAGGACCACCCACGACTCTACAAGCAGCTCGGGGTAAGTGAATTAATAAAAAAAAGATTGTATAGGATTGAAATAAAGCCGAACTAGTTCGGGATCGGCACCAGATGAGTTAATGATTAGCTAAATATGTAACATTGTTTTCTCACTCAGCATTAAACAAACCAACATACAGTAGAGTATCTGCACATTTCTAAAGGTACAATTTAAGGGCTTTTAAAATCTTTAATACCTAAAAAACACATTAAGCTACTGCGTGAAAAGTAATCTACAAACTATAGTATAATGGCAAACATTCAGGAAAGAGCCAAAAATTTTGAAAATAGCTGATCTACAAGCTCACAATGTGAGGCTCTGTGAGGTTTTAGATCGTTTTCTTTTTTTTTTTCTTTTTTTTCACAATATTGATCTGAGGAACTGAGTCAAACAGATTGTAAAGCCTCAACTCCTACATATACAATCCAAAGTGCCTCTCGGGATGGGACGGGAGGTCCCAGTTCAAATATGATGTTTGGGGACTGAGGTCACGGCCTGAAAAAGTTGAGAACTACTGCTGTAAGGGAAGCCTGTTGTTTTAACCAAATGAACCATTAGACTACAGGATTTCCTGGAAAACGAAACATAAGGGAAGACCGTGTCTGGATACAGTTTAATGTTCCTTTGTTCTCTGTTACAGAATAATGAAACCTTATCTCATTGTACTCACCTGTCTTTACGTTCTCAATATTTCAGCAAAGATCCTGTTGAATCCTGTTGAAGTAGTTTTGTTTAGTAGAGAGCGTTTCTATGTGTCTGTGTGTGTCTGTGTGTGTGTCAGTGTGTGTGTGTCAGTGTGTGTGTGTGTGTGTGTGTCAGTGTGTGTGTGTGTGTGTGTGTGTGTGTGTGTGTGTGTGTGTGTGTGTGTGTGTGTGTGTGTCAGTGTGTGTGCGCTGCCACCAAACTACATGAACACTCTTTAACTTTCACTTTACTGTAGATTGCGTCACTGACTGAGAGGCTGCTCTGTTGTTACTGTTAACCCTTCACAGCCTCCTCTCTTCTCTGTTCCTCATCTGTTCCTCCCTCTGTTATGCAACTCATAATGTAATAAGGGCTCATAATGTAATAAGGGCTCATAATGTAATAAGGGCTCATAATGTAATAAAAAAATGTAATGAAAACTCATAATGTAATAATCAGCTCATAATGTAATAAAAAAACTAGTGCATAACGTAATAACAGATTTTTCAATAATGTAATAATGTGTTACATAAAGAACCTCCACATAGGAGGCTCATAATGTAATAAAACGTCATAATGTAACAATGTATTTTTATTACATGATGAGCTGATTATTACATTATGAGCTTTTATTACATTTTAATTATTACATTATGCGCTAGTTTTTTATTACATTACAAGCTCACAAAGCGACAAATTGCGCTGAGTTGCAAGCTTGCAGATCTGCTATTTTCACAAGTTATTAAACATTACACAAACAGTGTACTACTATACTATTCATTACTTGCACCCATCTAGCGACCATAATGTTCGTCTTAAAATGAGGTGCGGTCAGGCTTATAGTTGGTGTATTGCTATCTCGAAGCAGCAGAAAGCGAGTGTGCCCGAGTCGGCGCCCTGGCCAACTCGGGAACAATGTAAATAGGGGATGAATGCCCCGCCCTTTAATGCAAACCCCATTATACCTGTTGTCATAGGATCTGTTTTGACCATCTGTTTGCGTGTGTCCATTTATGCCTATATATGGGGATATCTGTCTGTCTACGTCCATTTTATGTCCATATATGGAGATAGCTGTAGGACCCGTTTTGACCATCTGTTTGCCTGTGTCCATTTATGCCCATATATGGAGTTATCTGTCTGTCTGCGTCCATTTTATGCCCATATATGGAGATCTCTGTAGGACCTGTATTGACCATCTGTTTGCCTGTGTCCATTTATGCTCATATATGGAGATATCTGTATCTGTCTGTCTGCATCCATTTCATGCCTGTCTGCATCCATTTTATGCCCATATCGGATCGAGGCCAGGCACTGCACTACCTGCTGCGGCTGGGAACGCGCGTGCCGAATTTGAAATAGGGAATGAATGCCCCACCCTTTAATGCAAACCCCATTATACCTGTTGTCATAAGAGCCGTTTTGACCATATGTTTGCCTGTGTCCTTTTATGCCCATATAGGAACATCAGAATACGTAACCATGGCATTTTTTGTTGACTCATTCGGCGTACGTGATCTCAGATGTGATGTCACAATGAGTCAGCGCTTGCGCCGATTTCCTCCGGAACAGCCTGATGTCAACAATCAGCTCCGCATAAGGAGATTCCGAACGTTTTGCGCCGGTTTCGGTGATGTCAACAATCAGCTCCGCATAAGGAGATTCCGAACGTTTTGCGCCGGTTTCGGAAAACCGCGAGTCGGGTCGGGTCGAGGCCCGGCACTGCACTCCATGCGGCGGCGGGGAACGCGCGTGCCGAATCTGAAGCCCATGGGACGAACGGTTCTCGAGATACGCGGATTACAAACAGACAGAGACTTCTCGCATTTATAGATAGATGAGCTGATTACTACATTTTGAGTTTTTATTTAAAAAGATTATTACATTATGAGTCATTATTACATTATTGGTTGCTACATATGGTTTAGTGTAGCCACTCGATACAACTAGAACTGCACTCTGTTAAGGTGCCAACTTGCACCATCATCGCTTCCAAAAAACTCTGTATATATTATGATATATGCCAATACCAATGACATCACCACTGGCATCACCAGGAATACTGGTCCCTCATTGGCTGTTAATGATGACGTTGCCAGAGATGCTGGTCCCTGATTGGGCTACAGTCTTAAACAAGAAAGGACACCGACATACATACATATACATACCCAGCAGATAACAGTACTTGCACAAGTAATTACCAGTGAAATACTGTGTACTACAAATGGACAATTGGGACATTTGGAGAGTAAAACAATCAAACCTCGGTTCGAAGTGGAGCTGTGTGTGTGTGTGTGTGTGTGTGTGTGTGTGTGTGTGCAGAGCCGTTTCTGGGCCCATGGGGGCCCGCTCGCGCCCGCGAAAAAATAATAGGCCTAATATTTTTTACCATTTTTTAATCCATTTTATTATGGAAATATATATATATAAAATATATATATAAATGAATAAATAAAAAACGACAAGAACAGGCAACGTATTTTTGCTATGTTTGAAAAATAATAGGCCTAATATTTTTTATAATTTTTTAATCCATTTTATAATGGAAATATATATATATAAATACAAATATATATATAAATGAATAAATTAAAAACGACAACAACAGGCAACGTATTTTTTCTATGTTTGATTTGTTCTGTTCTTATTTAAATAAAAAAATGAAAACTTCCCCATGGGGTGCTGGAACACCTGCAGCACCCCTAGTTCCCACACACTGGCAGAGTCCTGCACAGTGGCCACTGTGCCAAATTCACTTTCACTTTCAGCGGTGTGGATGCTCGGAAGCAAAGAAAGTCACCACAGTTTGATTTGACCATTCCTTAGTCAATTATGAAGGGATTTCAAAAATTAAAACGTCCCCATATTGCTTGGGAAGTCTACTTCGCAGATATACCGTGGCCTTCGCGATTCGCTAATCGCGGGATTTCGCATCGCGATTTCGGTTTGAAAACGATTAACCACACAGTGTGTGTGTGTGTGTGTGTGTGTGTGTGTGTGTGTGTGTGTGTGTGTGTGTGTGTGTGTGTGTGTGTGTGTGTGTGTGGCGTGCGGTCGCGCATGCTGTGCGCACGTCATTCTCCATGCATCCGGGCGGAGGGGAACTCAATTCGATAGGTACCGAAATGTTGTGTAACTGCTGCGCATGCGCAGATCCTGTTCAAACTCAACGGGACAGCAAACTCAACGGGACAGTTCTCACTTGTGAGGACACACATGTGAGGACACACATTGCTGCCTATAGCGGAGCTGCTGTGTTCCACACAGCTCCAAAAACGTACACTGATTCTCAAACGGGTGTCACAGACCCGTAAGTGTTCCATGAGGACTCCTGGTGGTCCCATGTTGAGAACATAGCTCATAGCTCATGAGACAAATGACTGTGAAAAGAGGAAAAGGAACTTGTGTAGCCTGTGTGTCGTATATTCTCTTTTTTACAGCAGTGACCAGGCACGTGCACACATAGACATCAAAGGGGGCTTGAGCCCCTGCCCTTTTATCAGTCTGTAAAAAGTGCCCTCTCCAGACCATGAATACAGTTTTCGCTATGGTGAAATAAATGCAAATGCCCTCTTTCCATGCCATGCCTGAAGGCTACTTTCAAGAGAATTGCCTTGTCCTGAACTTGAATGCAGCATCTTATGTTGAAAGAATTGCCCTCTCTGTGTAGTCTCTATGTAGCAATTCTTTCAACATAAGATGCTGCATTCCGTACGCCACATCTCCAAAATTGACTTGATTATGCTTAGTTCAGGTTGATCTCAAGCACCGAAAATAGCCGACCTCCAAGCTCACAACACGTCGCAGCGTGACACGTTGTGAGCTTGGAGGTCTGCTATTTTTGATATTTTCACCAAAAGGCCCTTTTAGAAGCTTATGCTCAATTTAGGATGAACAAGCTAGAGATGCAGTGTACGGCATGGATTTCTACACAGAGTGTAATTCATCTTCGTGCTGTCCTGCAAACCTTCTGTGGTGGTGAAAGTATGCGTAGGCCTGATTGACAAAATTATATTTTTATGAAAACGCTAGGAACACTCTGTTGGTCCAAATGACACCCCTGCTAGTAGTAGTTGGACCTCCTAATATGCCATAGTGTAGTACGTGTCATACCTATTCTGACAAAAACCTGGAGACTTGACATTCAGTAAGTGAGTCTTACAGTATGATCAAAATAAGAACATTATAATGGTGTATAAAAAAGAAAATCTAAATAGGCATGCCATGTCTTTGCCATGACATTTGGTCCTTGTACGAACATATTGATGACCCCTTTATAGACACTATGATTGACATACTGTAATTGTAGTGATACTGTAATGAGTCGGTAAACAACAGACTCACTTCCTAGCTTCCGTCGTGGACTGAAGACTCACCTCTTCAGACTCCACCTAAACCCATACTACTCGATGACCACACATGAAGCTAGATAGAATTTTTAGGTTTTAGAAGTTTTTTACTGATTAGGTGGTGTTTTTATTGTAACATAGGTATTATTTTTTCTAGATTGATATTCCTATGCATTTGTTGTATTGTTGTTGATGTACTGACATATTATCTTGCTTATTATATTGATGTATTACCTGCTTATTGTCGGATGTTGTTGGATTAAAAGCGTCTGCTAAATGCCTAATTGTTTGAGTATTCATGGTTAGAAGCAATACATGCACACAATGCTATTTTGATATATCTATCAAATCTTTTACATTTTACAAATTGGTGACAAGAATTGTCTGAATCTGAATACAAGTGATGTAAAACTTTAATTTACAAATTCATATTATGAAATGACAGGAGGAGTGATGATCAGTTCACCGATATTATTAGGCTGAGGATTGAATAATGTAAAATGGAAAGAGATTCTCAGTAAATCAATTAGTCAGACTAATGGCATGGGACCCAATAAACTGTTAATAAACAGTTAAGAACAAATGCCTGACTGGATTTGAAATTATTAAAAAAAACTTCCATAGACACACAAAAAAAAGTATTAAATTAGTCTGTGTGATTGACAGGAGAGATGATCAGAGGAGCAGAGTTGTCACCATCCTTATTGTTACATGGACTGAAAAATGGATAGATTTTCTCAGTGAAGGTGCAGCCAGTGAAAGAGTAGAGATGCACTCTGGCCTCCACATCATAAAAGGAGACCAGACCCTCCTCATAATCCACAAACACTCCCACTTTCTGGACCACCTCTCTTACAGGGAGGAAGACAGCAGGGCCAGCAAGAGCCACATACTGATTTCCATCGGTCGCCTTTAAAACCCAGTATCCGTTGTCAGGGTTCAGTGGGATTTTCGGCTCTTTTCTGTTTATGGACTCTCTGGCCACTCCTAAATACCAGTTAGTCTTCCCTTTAACTTGAACCTCATAGTAAAACCTTCCTGAGGAGAAGCTTTGTTTTCCTAAGACAAAGACATACCTAGAGAATCTCTCTTTGTTGTCTGGGAGATTCTTCCTTACGTCTCCATCATTCACTTGTTTTCCATCCTCAGACAGGATGAGTTGGGGATGTGCTGTATCAGGGTCCAGAGTTACATCCCCTGCATATTGCTGGATCCTCCTCAGCTCAGCATCACACAGCTCCTCCATCTCTTGACTGAGGGTCTTCTCCACCTGAGCCACGGCTGTCCTCACAGTCCCCACATATGAAGACTGATGGACATTGATGTTTGTCCAGTCCTTGGTGGGTGGAGGGGTGTTGATGGATGTGAAGTTCTGGAGGAGGTGGAGGTGGTCTTCAGTGTGTGAGAGCTGCTTCAGCTCAGAGCTTCTCTTCTTTAACTCAGTGATTTCCCGGTGCAGATCTTTAATGAAGTCTTCAGCCTGTTTCTCTGTTGTTTTCTGCTTCTCTTCAATCACATCAATGACCTCAGCCTGGCTTCTCTCAATACAAGTGATCAGAGCAGTGAAGACCTGCACACTGTCTGCTATCACTGTGTCTGCATCTTTCCTGCTGAGCTCTACTGAGTGTTTGACCTCCTGAATCTTCCCTTGTCTCACCTGGATCATCTGCTGAACGTCAGCCTCTGTCTTTCCCAGCTCAGCCTTCTTCCCTTCATATGCCTCTGCCAGAGATACCGTTTGATGTAACTTGTGGTCTGACTCGGTGCAGAACTGACAAACACACACGTGGTCAGTCTTGCAGAACAGCTCCAGAGGTCTGTCATGTTTCTTACACAGAACGTCTTCCAGGTTCCAGGGTCAATCAGTTTGTGTCGTTTAAACCGTGTGACCCTGTGGTGAGGCTCCAGGTGAGTCTCACAGTAGGAGGTCAGACACACCAGGCAGGACTTCACAGCCTTGATCTTGGTCTCGGTACAGAAGTCACAGGTCACTTCGTTTGGTTCGTCTGATTCAGCGGGTTCCTTGTTCGCGGTGGAATTGTTTTCCAGCTGCTTTGTCTTCCTGAACTGATCAGCCATCTCAGAGAGGACTTTATTGACAGAGAACTTTGGTCTCTTATCGAAGGTTTCGTTGCATAGTGGACACTGGCACACATCGCTGGCGTCCCAGTAATGTGTGATGCAGGTGTTGCAGTAGTTGTGTCCACATGAAGTGCTGATTGGATCAGTGAACACATCCAGACAGATGGAACACAGGAACTGCTCTTCAGACAGGAGACTGCTGGCAGAGGCCATTTCTATACACTGAAAATAAACATGGAAAGAAATGTAATTCTTGAATGCTATACTACTGACAGCTTAATAGTTATGAATCTGATCTGGATCATCATCTAGAGCTCAATAACGTTGCCACATATTGTGTCCCAGTGTTTCTCAACCTGGGAGTTAATGATTAGCTAAATATGTAACATTGTTTTCTCACTCAGCATTAAACAAACCAACATACAGTACAGAGTATCTGCACATTTCTAAAGGTACAATTTAAAGGACTTTTAAAATCTTTAATACCTAAAAAACACATTAAGCTACTGCGTGAAAAGTAATCTACAAACTATAGTATGATGGCAAAATGTTCAAGAAAGAGCCAAACATTTTGAAAATAGCTGATCTACAAGCTCACAATGTGAGGCTCTGTGAGCTTTTAGATCGTTTTTTTTCTTTCTTCACAATATTGATCTGAGGAACTGAGTCAAACAGATTGTAAAGCCTCAACTCCTACATGTACAATCCCAAGTGCCTCTCGGGGTGGGAGATCCCAGTTCAAATATGATGTTTGGGGACTGAGGTCTGGGCTGGTTGAGAACTACTGCTGTAAGGGAAGCCTGTCGTTTTAACCAAATGAACCATTAGACTACAGGATTTCCTGGAAAACAAAACTTAAGGGAAGATCGTGTCTGGATACAGTTTAATAGGCCTTTGTTCTCTGTTACAGAATAATGAAACCTTATCTCATTGTACTCACCTGTCTTTACGTTCTCAATATTTCATCAAAAATCCTGTTGAATCCTGTTGAAGTAGTTTTTTTTTAGTAGAGAGCGTTTCTATGTGTCAGTGTGTGTCAGTGTGTGTGCGCTGCCACCAAACTAACTTTCACTTTACTGTAGATTGCGTCACTGACTGAGAGGCTGCTCTGTTGTTACTGTTAACCCTTCACAGCCTCCTCTCTTCTCTGTTCTTCATCTGTTTCTCCCTCTGTAATGGTTTAGTGTAGCCACTCCATACAACTAGAACTGCACTCTGTCAAGGTGCCAACTTGCACCATCATCGCTTTCCAAAAAACTCTGTATATATTATGATATATGCCAATACCAATGACATCACCACTGGCATCACCAGGAATATACTGGTCCCTCATTGGCTGTTAATGATGACGTTGCCAGAGATGCTGGTCCCTGATTGGGCTACGGTCTTAAACAAGAAAGGACACCGACATACATACATACATACATACATACATACATACATACATACATACATACATACATACATACATACATACCCAGCCGATCACAGTACTTGCACAAGTAATTACCAATGAAACACTGTGTACTACAAATGGACAATTGGGACATTTGGAGAGTAAAGAAACGTACACTGATTCTCAAATGGGTGTCACGGAACCGTAAGTGTTCCATGTGGACTCCTGGTGGACCCATGTTGAGAACATAGCTCATAGCTCATGAGACAAATGACTGTGAAAAGAGGAAAAGGAACTTGTGTAGCCTGTGTGTCGTATATTCTCTTTTTTACAGCAGTGACCAGGCACGTGCACACATAGACATCAAAGGGGGCTTGAGCCCCTGCCCTTTTATCAGTCTGTAAGTGTAGAGTGCCCTCTCCAGACCATGAATACAGTTTTTACTATGGTAAAATAAATGCAAATGCCCTCTTTCCATGCCATGCCTGAAGGCTGCTTTCAAGAGAATTGCCTTGTCCTGAACTTGAATGCAGCATCTTATGTTGAAAGAATTGCCCTCTCTGTGTAGAAATCCATTCCGTACGCCACATCTCCAATATTGACTTGATTATGCTTAGTTCAGTGTGGTTTCAAGCACTGAAAATAGCCGACCTCCAAACTCACAACGTGTCGCAGTGTGAGCTTGGAGGTCTGCTATTTTCGATATTTTCACCAAAAGGCCCTTTTAGAAGCTTATGCTCAATTTAGGATGAACAAGCTAGAGATGCAGTGTACGGCATGGATTTCTACACAGAGTGTAATTCATCTTCGTGCTGTCCTGCAAACCTTCTGTGGTGGAGAAAGTATGCGTAGGCCTGATTGACAAAATTATATTTTTCATGAAAACGCTAGGGTGTTGCCATGGCAACAATCTGTAGGTCCAAATGACACCCCTGCTAGTTGTAGTTGGACCTCCTAATATGCCATAGTGTAGTACGTGTCATACTGTACCTATTATGAAGAAAACCTGGAGACTTGACATTCAGTAAGTGGGTCTTACAGTATGATCAAAATAAGAACATTATAATGGTGTGTATATAAACAAGCCACGGGCAGGACCATGTCTTTGCCACGGACACATTTTGTCCATGAACGGACATATTGATGACCCCTTTATAGACACTATGATTGACATACTGTAATCATCCACTTTGTATGATTATTCATGGTTAGGGTTAGAAGCAATACATGCACACAATACTATTTTGTTATATCTATTTTATTCAACTCTTTTGAATTTTACAAATTGGTGACAAGAATTGTCTGAATCTGAATACAAGTGATATAAAACTTTAATTTACAAATTAATATTATGATTTAAATGACAGGAGGAGTGATGATCAGTTCACCAATATTATTAGGCTGAGGATTGAATAATGGAAAATTGAAAGAGATTCTCAGTGAATCAATTAGTCAGACTAATGGCATGGGACCCAATAAACTACAACAGTTAAGAACAAATGCTTGACTGGATTTGAAATGATTAAAAAAAACTTCCATAGACACACAAAAGAAAAGTATTAAATCAGTCGGTGTGATCGACAGGAGAGATGATCAGAGGAGCAGAGTTTTTACCATCCTTATTGTTATCGGGACAGAAGGATGGATAGATTTTCTCAGTGAAGGTGCAGCCAGTGAAAGAGTAGAGATGAACTCTGGCCTCCACATCATAAAAGGAGACCAGACCCTCCTCATAATCCACAAACACTCCCACTTTCTGGACCACCTCTCTTACAGGGAGGGAGACAGCAGGGCCAGCAAGAACCCCATACAGATTTCCATTGGTCGCCATTATAACCCAGTAACCGTTGTCAGGGTTCAGTGTGATTTCCCCTTTCCTGTTTATGGACTCTCTGGCCACTCCTAAACACCAGCTAGTCTTCCCTTTAACTTGAACCTCATAGTAAAACCTTCCTGAGGAGAGGCTTTGTTTTCCTAAGACAAAGAGACACAGAGAGAATCTCTCTTTGTTGTCTGGGAGATTCTTCCTTACGTCTCCATCATTCACTTTTTTTCCATCCTCAGACAGGATGAGTGTGGGGTGTGCTGTATAAGGGTCCAGAGTTACATCCACTGCATATTGCTGGATCCTCCTCAGCTCAGCATCACGCAGCTTTTTCATCTCTTGACTGAGGGTCTTCTCCAGCTGAGCCACAGCTGTCCTCACTGTCCCCACATATGAAGACTGATGGACATTGACATTTGTCCAGTCCTTGGTGGGTGGAGCGGTGTTGATGGATGTGATGTTCTGGAGGAGGTGGAGGTGGTCTTCAATGTGTGAGAGCTGCTTCAGCTCAGAGCTTCTCTTCTTTAACTCAGTGATTTCCTGTTGCAGCTCCTTAATGAAGTCTTCAGCCTGTTTCTCTGCTGTTTTCTTCCTCTCTTCAATCACATCAATGACCTCAGCCTGGCTTCTCTCAATACAGCTGATCAGAGCAGTGAAGACCTGCACACTGTCTGCTATCTCTCTGTCTGCATCTTTCCTGCTGAGCTGTACTGAGTGTTTGACCTCCTGGATCTTCCCTTGTCTCACCTGGATCATCTGCTGAACGTCAGCCTCTGTCTTTCCCAGCTCAGCCTTCTTCTCTTCATATGCCTCTGCCAGAGATATCATTTGGTGCAACTTGTGGTCTGACTCAGTGCAGAACTGACAAACACACATGTGGTCAGTCTTACAGAACAGCTCCAGAGGCCTGTCGTGTTTCTTACACAGAACGTCTTCCAGGTTCTTCACAGGGTCGATTAGTTTGTGTCGTTTTAACCGTGTGACTCTGTGGTGAGGCTCCAGGTGAGTGTCACAGTAGGAGGTCAGACACACCAGGCAGGACTTCACAGCCTTGATCTTGGTCTCGGTACAGAAGTCACAGGTCACTTCGTTTGGTTCGTCTGACTGAGCGGGTTCCTTGTTCGCGGTGGAATTGTTTTCCAGCTGCTTTGTCTTCCTGAACTGATCAGCCATCTCAGAGAGGACTTTATTGACAGAGAACTTTGGTCTCTTATCGAAGGTTTCGTTGCATAGTGGACACTGACACACATCGCTGGCGTCCCAGTAATGTGTGATGCAGGTGTTGCAGTAGTTGTGTCCACATGGAGTGCTGATTGGATCAGTGAACACGTCCAGACAGATGGAACACAGGAACTGCTCTTCAGACAGGAGACTGCTGGCCGATGCCATTTCTATACACTGAAAATAAACATGGAAAGAAATGTAATTATTGATTGCTATACTACTGACAGCGTAATAGTTATGAATCTGATCTGGATCATCATCTACTGTAGAGCTCAATAATGTTGGCACATACAGTATTGTGTCCTAGTGTTTCTCAACCTGTGAGTTAATGATTAGCTAAATATGTAACATTGTTTTCTCACTCAGCATTAAACAAACCAACATTCATTACAGGGTATCTGCACATTTCTAAAGGTACAATTTAAGGACTTTAAGAGCTTTAAAAAACACATTAAGCTACTGTGTGAAAATTAATCTAATGGCCAAACATTGGCAAAATGTTCAAGAAAGAGACAAACATTTTGAAAATAGCTGATCTACAAGCTCACAATGTGAGGCTCTGTGAGCTTAGATCAGTTTTTTTTTCACAATATTGATCTGAGGAACCGAGTCAAACAGATTGTAAAGCCTCGACTCCTACATGTACAATCCCAAGTGCCTCTCGGGGTGGGAGATCCCAGTTCAAATATGATGTTTGGGGACTGAGGTCTGGGCTGGTTGAGAACTACTGCTGTAAGGGAAGCCTGTCGTTTTAACCAAATGAACCATTAGACTACAGGATTTCCAGGAAAAAGAAACTTAAGGGAAGATCGTGTCTGGATACAGTTTAATAGGCCTTTGTTCTCTGTTACAGAATAATGAAACCTTATCTCATTGTACTCACCTGTCTTTACGTTCTCAATATATCATCAAAAATCCTGTTGAATCGTGTTCTGTTGAAGTAGTTTTTTAGTAGAGAGCGTTTCTATGTGTGTGTGTGTGCGCTGCCACCAAACTAACTTTCACTTTACTGTAGATTGCGTCACTGACTGAGAGGCTGCTCTGTTGTTACTGTTAACCCTTCACAGCCTCCTCTCTTCTCTGTTCTTCATTGTTTCTCCCTCTGTTATGATTCAATTCCTACCGAAAATCAGATTATACTTTAACCCCCCGACCCCACTCGATGTGTGTGTGTGTGTGTGTGTGTGTGTGTGTGTGTGTGTGTGTGTGTGTGTGTGTGTGTGTGTGTGTGTGTGTGTGTGTGTGCCACAGGGGGGAGAGAGAGAGTTTAAAAGCTTATCCTTTTTTTTCTCTACCTTGAAATATCACATCCGTCTCAGTGCCGTTGAGAGAAAGTAAGGTTCATGAGACAAATGACTGTGAAAAGAGGAAAAGGAACTTGTGTAGCCTGTGTGTCGTATATTCTCTTTTTTACAGCAGTGACCAGGCACGTGCGCACATAGACATCAAAGGGGGCTTGAGCCCCTGCCCTTTTATCAGTCTGTAAAAAGTGCCCTCTCCAGACCATGAATGCAGTTTTTACTATGGTGAAAGAAATGCAAATGCCCCTCTTTCCATGCCATACCTGAAGGCTGCTTTCTAGAGAATTGCCTTGTCCAAACTCTCCTGAACTTGAAAGCAGCATCTTATGTTGAAAGAATTGCCCTCTCTGTGTAGAAATCCATTCCGTTACGCGACATCTACAGCATTGACTTGATTATGCTTAGTTCAGTGTGGTATCAAGCACCGAAAATAGCCAACCTCCAAACTCACAACACATTGCAGCGTGATGCGTTGTGAGCTTGGAGGTGGATTTCTACACCGATGGTAATTCATTTTTGTGCTGTCCTGCAAAACATCTGTGGTGGAGAAAGTATGCGTAGGCCTAATTGTCAAAATTATATTTTTTATGAAAATGCTAGGGTGTTGCCATGGCAACACTCTGTAGGTCCAAATGACGCCCCTGTTAGTTACCTTATGGTGTGTAAAAAAGGAAATCTAAACAGGCAAGCCACGGGCAGGACCATGTCTTTGCCACGGACACATTTTGTCCGTGTACGGACATATTGATGACCCCTTTATAGACACTTGCCGGGTTTCCCAAAGCGATTTTAGCCCATCGTAGCTCACGTATGGTCGTAGAGACAAAGCCCTGACCATCATGTTCCCGTGTTTACATGGGTTTGGGCAGAGCAGAACAAACAAAGTGCTTAATAAAGTCTCACTCCTGTCTAAATACGGTACGGTATTCTATAATTACCCGTATCCTCCATGTTCTTTAAATAAGAAGCCTTTTTATCCGATCGCTGTCTGTTTATCTCAATGTGGTTGGTGCGCATGGGGAACACCAGGAAATATATGGGAAAACAGAAAGCGATTGGATAAAAAGGTGTCTTATTAAAGAACACGGAGGATACAGGTAATTATAGAATGCCGTACCGTATTTAGACAGGTGTGAGACTTTATTAAGCACTTTGTGAAGTCTGAATGTTGGTGTAGTTGTAGGGGGTTAAATAAGTCACTCCGCCCCGAACCCATGTAAACACAGGAACATGACGGTCGGGGCGTGGTCTCTACGACCATGCGTGAGCTGCGATGGGCTAAAATCGCTTTGGGAAACTCAGCCATTGTCCGTTACAGTATATTCATGGCTAGAGTTAGAAGCAATACATGCACACAATGCTATTTTGATATATCTATTTTATTGAACTCTTTTGCATTTTACAAATTGGTGACATATTGTCTGAATCTGAATACAAGATTTAAGTGATATAAAACTTTAATTTACAAATGAATATTATGATTTAATGACAGGAGGAGTGAGGGTTCACCGATATTATTAGGCTCAATAGGCTGAGGATTGAAATAATGTAAAATGGAAAGAGATTCTCAGTGATTCAATTAGTCAGACTAATGGCATGGGACCCAATAAACCGCAACAGTTAAAGGGATATTTCACTTTCAAAAAAACTTTTGGTCATTTTATTGTCAAATCAGGACGTGTTTTTAACTTATTTATTTTATTTTTAATAATTCTTTGGGAAAATGGAAAAACTAAATACAAAAATGAATAAAAATAAATGAAAAGACCTATCGAAAAAACACGGCCTGCTCACGTATTATGAGGGCAGTATGAGTCACCAGAAAAAGTAATGGGTGTTTTTAATGAATCTATCATGGTTAAAAGTTTGAAGTTACAATGGGTGTGTATGGGGAGAGGCTCTGGGTCTGGAGGGCCTGATAACATTTACATCAAATATCTAAATATTTTAATCAAGCAAATTAAATTCTGTTCAGGGTGTTCATAAAAGCCTGCTTAGACAATAAAATGAAAAAGTTTTTTTTTTTTTTTAAAGTGAAATATCCCTTTAAGAACAAATGCCTTACTGGATTTGAAATGTCAAAAGAAAAACGTCCATAGACAAAAACAAAAGTATTAAATTAGTCGGTGTGATCGACAGGAGAGATGATCAGAGGAGCAGAGTTTTTACCATCCTTATTGTTACATGGACTGAAAAATGGATAGATTCTCTCAGTGAAGGTGCAGCCAGTGAAAGAGTAGAGATGAACTCTGGCCTCCACATCATAAAAAGAGACCAGACCCTCCTCATAATCCACAAACACTCCCACTTTCTGGACCACCTCTCCTACAGGGAGGAGGACAGGTGGTTCAGCAAGAGCCACATACTGATTTCCAGTGGTTAACATTATAACCAAGTAACCGTTGTCAGGGTCCAGTGTGATTTCCCCTTTCCTGTTTATGGACTCTCTGGCCACTCCTAAAAACCAGCTAGTCTTCCCTTTAACTTGAACCTCATAGTAAAACCTTCCTGACGAGAGGCTTTGTTTTCCTAAGACAAAGACATGTTGAGAGAATCTCTTTTTGTTGTCTGGGAGATTGTTCCATATGCCTCCATCATTCACTTGTTTGCCATCCTCAGACAGGATGAGCGTGGGGGGTGCTGTATCAGGGTCCAGAGTTACATCCACTGCATATTGCTGGATGATCCTCAGCTCAGCATCACTCAGCATCTCCATCTCCTGACTGAGTGTCTTCTCCAGCTGAGCCACAGCTGTCCTCACAGTCCCCACATATGAAGACTGATGGACATTGATGTTTGTCCGGTCCTTGGTGGGTGGAGGGGTGTTGATGGATGTGAAGTTCTGGAGGAGGTGGAGGTGGTCTTCAGTGTGTGAGAGCTGCTTCAGCTCAGAGCTTCTCTTCTTTAACTCAGTGATTTCCTGTTGCAGATCCTTAATGAAGTCTTCAGCCTGTTTCTCTGTTGTTTTCTGCTTCTCTTCAATCACATCAATGACCTCAGCCCGGCTTCTCTCAATACAGCTGATCAGAGCAGTGAAGACCTGCACACTGTCTGCTATCTCTCTGTCTGCATCTTTCCTGCTGAGGTGTACTGAGTGTTTGACTTCCTGGATCTTCCCTTGTCTCACCTGGATCATCTGCTGAACGTCGGCCTCTGTCTTTCCCAGCTCAGCCTTCTTCCATTCATATGCCTCTGCCAGAGATATCATTTGGTGTAACTTGTGGTCTGACTCGGTGCAGAACTGACAAACACACATGTGGTCAGTCTTGCAGAACAGCTCCAGAGGTCTGTCATGTTTCTTACACAGAACGTCTTCCAGGTTCTTCACAGGGTCGATTAGTTTGTGCCGTTTTAACCGTGTGACTCTGTGGTGAGGCTCCAGGTGAGTGTCACAGTAGGAGGTCAGACACACCAGGCAGGACTTCACAGCCTTGTTCTTGGTCTCAGTACAGAAGTCACAGGTCACTTCATTTGGTTTGTCTGATTCAGCGGGTTCCTTGTTCGCGGTGGAATTGTTTTCCAGCTGCTTTGTCTTCCTGAACTGATCGGCTATCTCAGAGAGGACTTTATTGACAGAGAACTTTGGTCTCTTATCGAAGGTTTCGTTGCATAGTGGACACTGACAAACATCACTGGCGTCCCAGTAATGTGTGATGCAGGTGTTGCAGTAGTTGTGTCCACATGAAGTGCTGATTGGATCAGTGAACACATCCAGACAGATGGAACACAGGAACTGCTCTTCAGACAGGAGACTGCTGGCAGAGGCCATTTCTATACACTGAAAATAAACATGGAAAGAAATGTAATTCTTGATTGCTATATACTACTGACAGCTTAATAGTTATGAATCTGATCTGGATCATCATCTAGAGCTCAATAATGTTGGCACATACAGTATTGTGTCCTAGTGTTTCTCAACCTGTGAGTTAATGATTACTGTAGCTCAGGGGTAGGCAACCTTAGGCACGGGTGCCAACATTGGCACAGGGGAGGGTGATCACTGGCACACTGGCAGAAGTGTGAGAGAAATATTTTTAAACGTAGTCAATTAAATTAAGTTAGCTAATTATATCTTGCACAAAATTCTACATTCATTAAAACTCTGAACTCTGACTGGGGAGGGACTCACATGTCCAAAAAGATAACAAAATTGGACACAAACATGTTTTTCTAATTTTGTTATCTTTTTGGACATGTGACTCATCAAAACCCACATGGACTGGAGGCCTAGGCGGGCGCAAGCTGATAACGTGCATGCCAGGGCATGTCTGACGTAGGGCCGGGAGTGTATTGATGACCAGGGCGTAATGTCCAAGCACGTGTAGTCGGGGAGATAGCTGGTTTATTGCTCAGGGTCTAATGATCGTTATAACAATGTCCTGCCAATCAAAATATCAAGATATTTGTAATTCAAATGTATGTTGACATGGCACACTGACGCTCTAGAAAATAAAAACGTGGCACTTCATTTCAAAAACGTTGCTGAACCCTGCTGTAGCTAAATATGTAACATTGTTTTCTCACTCAGCATTAAACAAACCAACATACATTACAGGGTTTCTAAAGGTACAATTTAAGGACTTTAAGATCTTTAATACCTAAAAAACACATTAAGCTACTGCGTGAAAAATAATCTACTAACTATGGTATAATAGCTGAGGCCAAACTGGTCAAAAATCATCAATTTCGTGCACTTGGTGAAGAGTTTCTGATTTTTGGTATGGTGTTAGGTATGGGTATAAGGTTTTCAAAAACCATCGCAAACAAGTTGGGCTCGCCCCCTAGTGGTCTTTTTGCAATGAATCAAATATTAGATATGTCAGTATATGGTTCAAACCCCAAATAATTGATGAAAGAGATTTATCAATGGATTCTGTTACTATTGGGTATGATAAACAACATACTAAAAATTCAGGAAAAAAATAACTACCGGAAAGGCACCATTTTCAAGATGACGTCCACGATGGCTGCCGGGAGCTGAAAATGACTATAAACTGGGTTTTAATGTGTAAAAATTCATAATAAATCTGCACTTGGTGAAGAGTTTTTGATTTTTGGCATGGTGTTAGGTATGGGTATAAGGTTTTCAAAAACCATTGCAAACAAGTTGGGCTCGCCCCCTAGTGGTCTGTTTGCAATGAATCAGATATTAGATGGGTCAGTATATTTTAGACCACTAGGGGGTGAGCCCAACTTGTTTGCGATAGTTTTTGAAAACCTTATACCCATACCTAACACCATGCCAAAATGTAAAAGCTAGTTACCAAGTGCATATTTTATATGAACTTTTACACATTAAATAGGCATTTTTAGCTCCTGGCAGCCATCGTGGACGCCAGCTTGACAATGATGCCTTTCCGGTAGTTATTTTTTCCTAAACTTTTAGTATGTTGTTTATCATACCCAATAGTAACAGAATCCATTGATAAATCTCTTTTATCAATTATTTGGGGTTTCAACCATATACTGACAGATCTACTATTGAATTCATTGCAAACAGACCACTAGGGGGCGAGCCCAACCTGTTTGCAATGGTTTTTGAAAACCTTTTACCCATACCTAACAACATAACAAAAATCTAAAACTCTTCACCAAGTGCAGATTTATTATGAATTTTTACACATTAAAACCCAGTTTATAGGCATTTTCAGCTCCCAGCAGCCATCGTGGACGCTATCTTGAAAATGGTGCCTTTCCGGTAGTTATTTTTTCCAGAATTTTTAGTATGTTGTTTATCATACCCAATAGTAACAGAATCCATTGAAAAATCTCTTTCATCAATTATTTGGGGTTTGAACCATATACTGACATATCTAATATTTGATTCATTGCAAACAGATCACTAGGGGGCGAGCCCAACTTGTTTGCGATGGTTTTTGAAAACCTTATACTCATACCTAACACCATACCAAAAATCAGAAACTCTTCACCAAGTGCACCAAATTGATGATTTTTGACCAGTTTGGCCTCAACTATAATGGCCTGGCCAAACATTGGCAAAATGTTCAAGAAAGAGCCAAACATTTTGAAAATAGCTGATCTACAAGCTCACAATGTGAGGCTCTGTGAGCTTAGATCAGTTTTTTTCACAATATTGATCTGAGGAACCGAGTCAAACTGATTGTAAAGCCTCGACTCCTACATGTACAATCCCAAGTGCCTCTCAGGGTGGGGGGTCCCAGTTCAAATACGATTTTTGGGGCAGTCACAGCCTGAAAAAGTTGAGAACTACTGCTGTAAGGGAAGCCTGTTGTTTTAACCAAATGAACCATTAGACTACAGGATTTCCTGGAAAACGAAACTTGAGGGAAGATCGTGTCTGGATACAGTTTAATAGGCCTTTGTTCTCTGTTACAGAATAATGAAACCTTATCTCATTGTACTCACCTGTCTTTACGTTCTCAATATTTCAGCAAAAATCCTGTTGAATCCTGTTGAAGTAGTTTTTTTAGTAGAGAGCGTTTCTGTGTCAGTGTGTGTCAGTGTGTGTCAGTGTGTGTGCGCTGCCACCAAACTACATGAATACTCTTAACTTTCACTTTACTGTAGATTGCGTCAGTGACTGAGAGGCTGCTCTGTTGTTACTGTTAACCCTTCACAGCCTCCTCTCTTCTCTGTTCTTCATCTGTTCCTCCCTCTGTTATGGTGTAGCAACTCATAATGTAATAAGGGCTCATAATGTAATAAGGGATCATAATGTAATAAAAAATGTAATGAAAACTCATAATGTAATAATGAGCTCATAATGTAATAAAAAAACGAGTGCATAACGTAATAACAGATTTTTCAATAATGTAATAATGTAATAATGTGTTACATAAAGAACCTCCACATAGGAGGCTCATAATGTCATAAAACTTCTTAAAGTGATAATGTATTTTTATTACATTATGAGCTGATTATTACATTATGAGCTTTTATTACATTTTAATTATTACATTATGCGCTAGTTTTTTATTACATTATGAGCTGATTACTACATTTTGAGTTTTTATTAAAAAAAGATTATTACATTATGAGCTCTTATTACATTATGAGTCGTTATTACATTATTGGTTGCTACATATGGTTTAGTGTAGCCACTCGATACAACTAGAACTGCACTCTGTCAAGGTGCCAACTTGCACCAGCAGAGCTTCCCAAAAAAAAACAGATATATTATGATATATGCCAATACCAATGACATCACCACTGCCATCATCAGGAATGCTGGTCCCTCATTGGCTGTTAATGATGACGTTGCCAGAGATGCTGGTCCCTGATTGGGCTACAGTCTTAAACAGACACAGACATACATACATACATACATACATACCCAGATAACAGTACTTGCACAAGTAATTACCAGTGAAACACTGTGTAGTACAAATGGACAACTGGGACATTTGGAGAGTAAAGAAATGTACACTGATTCTCAAACGGGTGTCACGGACCCGTAAGTGTTCCATGTGTCATGTGTGGACTCCTGGTGGTCCCATGTTGAGAACATAGCTCATAGCTCATGAGACAAATGACTGTGAAAAGAGGAAAAGGAACTTGTGTAGCCTGTGTGTCGTATATTCTCTTTTTTACAGCAGTGACCAGGCACGTGCACACATAGATAGATAGATAGATAGATACTGTAGATAGATACCTTTATTATCCCAAGGGGGAATTCACATTAAAGGGGGCTTGAGCCCCTGCCCTTTTATCAGTCTGTAAAAAGTGCCCTCTCCAGACCATGAATACAGTTTTTACTATGGTAAAATAAATGCAAATGCCCTCTTTCCATGCCATACCTGAAGGCTGCTTTCAAGAGAAATTGCCTTGTCCTGAACTTGAATGCAGCATCTTATGTTGAAAGAATTCACCCTTTGTTAGCCTTCTGGTTGGTCCCTGACTGACCAACCAGCAGGCTCTATCTGCCTTGTCCCGCCCTGGTTCTGCCTTTTTGATGTTGAATTTGCTAAAACATAATTATTGGAGAAATAAAAACATTTAAAAACATGCTGAGTCACTATACTGCCACTGAGCAGCTCCATTTCACTGAAACCAAGTTTGAGATTAGAATTGAACACACAGAATAACAATACGAAGCAACTGAATTAGAATGGTAGTGGATGGAGTGTCCCACCGAATGTCCCACCAAGACACTGCAACCAATGGGTGTGAAGAGGGATGGGACAATGGGCGGGACTTGACAAAGGGTGAATTGCCCTCTCTATGTAGAAATCCATTCCGTACGCCACATCTCAAATATTGACTTGATTATGCTTAGTTCAGGTTGATCTCAAGCACCGAAAATAGCCGACCTCCAAGCTCACAACACGTCGCAGCGTGACGCGTTGTGAGCTTGGAGGTCTGCTATTTTCGATATTTTCACCAAAAGGCCCTTTTAGAAGCTTATGCTCAATTTAGGATGAACAAGCTAGAGATGCAGTGTACGGCATGGATTTCTACACAGAGTGTAATTCATCTTCGTGCTGTCCTGCAAACCTTCTGTGGTGGTGAAAGTATGCGTAGGCCTAATTGACAAAATTATATTTTTATGAAAACGCTAGGAACACTCTGTTGGTCCAAATGACACCCCTTGTAGTTGGACCTCCTAATATGCCATAGTGTAGTACGTGTCATACCTATTATGAAGAAAACCTGGAGACTTGACATTCAGTAAGTGGGTCTTACAGTATGATCAAAATAAGAACTTTATAATGGTGTGAAAAACAGAAAATCTAAACAGGCAAGCCACGGGCAGGACCATGTCTTTGCCACGGACACATTTTGTCCTTGTACGGACATATTGATGACCCCTTTATAGACACTATGATTGACATACTGTAATTGTCCATTTTGTATGATTATTCATGGTTAGGGTTAGAAGCAATACATGCACACAATACTATTTTGTTATATCTATTTTATTCAACTCTTTTGCATTTTACAAATTGGTGACAAGAATTGTCTGAATCTGAATACAAGTGATGTAAAACTTTAATTTACAAAATAATATTATGATTTAAATGACAGGAGGAGTGATGATCAGTTCACCGATATTATTAGGCTGAGGATTGAATAATGTAAAATGGAAAGAGATTCTCAGTGAATCAATTAGTCAGACTAATGGCATGGGACCCAATAAACTGTTAATAAACAGTTAAGAACAAATGCCTGACTGGATTTGAAATGATTTAAAAAAAACTTCCATAGACACACAAAAAAAAGTATTAAATTAGTCTGTGTGATTGACAGGAGAGATGATCAGAGGAGCAGAGTTTTTACCATCCTTATTGTTACATGGACTGAAAAATGGATAGATTTTCTCAGTGAAGGTGCAACCAGTGAAAGAGTAGAGATGGACTCTGGCCTCCACATCATAAAAGGAGACCAGACCCTCCTCATAATCCACAAACACTCCCACTCTCTGGACCACCTCTCCTACAGGGAGGAAGACAGCACGGCCAGCAAGAGCCGCTATAACCCAGTATCCGTTGTCAGGGTCCAGTGGTATTTTCAGCTCTTTTCTGTTTATGGACTCTCTGGCCACTCCTAAATACCAGTTGGTCTTCCCTTTAACTTGAACCTCATAGTAAAACCTTCCTGAGGAGAAGCTTTGTTTTCCTAAGACAAAGACATACCTAGAGAATCTCTCTTTGTTGTCTGGGAGATTCTTCCATACATCTCCATCATTCACTTGTTTTCCATCCTCAGACAGGATGAGCGTGGGGTATGCTGTATCAGGGTCAAGAGTTGCATCCACTGCATATTGCTGGATGTTCCTCAGCTCAGCATCACACAGCTTCTCCATCTTTTGACTGAGTGTCTTCTCCAGCTGAGCCACAGCTGTCCTCACAGTCCCTACATATGAAGACTGATGGACATTGATGTTTGTCCAGTCCTTGGTGGGTGGAGGGGTGTTGATGGATGTGAAGTTCTGGAGGAGGTGGAGGTGGTCTTCAGTGTGTGAGAGCTGCTTCAGTTCAGAGCTTCTCTTCTTTAACTCTGTGATTTCCTGTTGCAGATCTTTAATGAAGCCTTCAGCCTGTTTCTCTGTAGTTTTCTGCTTCTCTTCAATCACATCAATGACCTCAGCCTGGCTTCTCTCAATACAGCTGATCAGAGCAGTGAAGACCTGCACACTGTCTGCTATCTCTCTGTCTGCATCTTTCCTGCTGAGCTCTACTGAGTGTTTGAATTCCTTGATCTTCCCTTGTCTCACCTGGATCATCTGCTGAACGTCGGCCTCTGTCTTTCCCAGCTCAGCCTTCTTCCATTCATATGCCTCTGCCAGAGATATCATTTGATGTAACTTGTGGTCTGACTCTGTGCAGAACTGACAAACACACATGTGGTCGGTCTTGCAGAACAGCTCCAGAGGTCTGTCATGTTTCTTACACAGAACGTCTTCCAGGTTCTTCACAGGGTCGATCAGTTTGTGTCGTTTAAACCGTGTGACCCTGTGGTGAGGCTCCAGGTGAGTCTCACAGTAGGAGGTCAGACACACCAGGCAGGACTTCACAGCCTTGCTCTTGGTCTCGGTACAGAAGTCACAGGTCACTTCGTTTGGTTCGTCTGATTCAGCAGGTTCCTTGTTCGTGGTGGAATTGTTTTCCAGCTGCTTTGTCTTCCTGAACTGATCGGCCATCTCAGAGAGGACTTTATTGACAGAGAACTTTGGTCTCTTATCGAAGGTTTCGTTGCATAGTGGACACTGACACACATCGCTGGCGTCCCAGTAATGTGAGATGCAGGTGTTGCAGTAGTTGTGTCCACATGAAGTGCTGATTGGATCAGTGAACACGTCCAGACAGATGGAACACAGGAACTGCTCTTCAGACAGGAGACTGCTGGCCGATGCCATTTCTATACACTGAAAATAAACATGGAAAGAAATGTAATTCTTGATTGCTATACTACTGACAGCTTCATAGTTATGAATCTCATCTGGATCGTCATCTAGAGCTCAATAATGTTGGCACATATTGTGTCCTAGTGTTTCTCAACCTGGGAGTTAATGATTAGCTAAATATGTAACATTGTTTTCTCACTCAGCATTAAACAAACCAACATACAGTACAGGGTTTCTAAAAATAAGATAAGATAAGATCATTATTTGTCACTGTATGAGAACATACAACGAAATGTTGTTTAGTGCATACATAACACTGACAGCATCAGTAACATGAAAAGGGTTAGGTAACAAGAAAATAAAAAAATGAAAACACTGATTAAGCAATATGCCATAAAACCATTTGTCAGTCAGTCATAAGTCCAGTCCATAGTCTGTCAACACATTAATCTACTGCGTGAAAAGTAATCTACTAACTATGATATAATGGCCAAACATTGGCAAAATGTTCAAGAAAGAGCCAAACATTTTGAAAATAGCTGATCTACAAGCTCACAAAGTGAGGCGCTGTGCGCTTTTAAATCAGTTTTTTCACAATATTGATCTGAGGATTTGAGGAACAGAGTCAAACAGATTGTAAAGCCTCAACTCCTACATGTACAATCCCAAGTGCCTCTCGGGGTGGGAGATCCCAGTTCAAATATGATGTTTGGGGACTGAGGTCACGGCCTGAAAACACTGAGAAATACTGCTGTAAGGGAAGCCTGTCGTTTTAACCAAATGAACCATTAGACTACAGGATTTCCTGGAAAACGAAACATAAGGGAAGATCGTGTCTGGACTGGATACAGTTTAATAGGCCTTTGTTCTCTGTTACAGAATAATGAAACCTTATCTCATTGTACTCACCTGTCTTTACGTTCTCAATATATCATCAAAAATCCTGTTGAATCGTGCTCTGTTGAAGTAGTTTTTTTAGTAGAGAGCGTTTCTATGTGTGTGTGTGTGCGCTGCCACCAAACTAACTTTCACTTTACTGTAGATTGCTCAGTGACTGAGAGGCTGCTCTGTTGTTACTGTTAACCCTTCACAGCCTCCTCTCTTCTCTGTTCTTCATCTGTTTCTCCCTCTGTTAATGATTCAATTCCTACCGAAATCAGATTATACTTTTTTTTTCTCTACCTTGAAATATCACATCCGTCTCAGTGCCGTTGAGAGAAAGTAAGGTTCATGAGACAAATGACTGTGAAAAGAGGAAAAGGAACTTGTGTAGCCTGTGTGTCGTATATTCTCTTTTTTACAGCAGTGACCAGGCACGTGCGCACATAGACATCAAAGGGGGCTTGAGCCCCTGCCCTTTTATCAGTCTGTAAAAAGTGCCCTCTCCAGACCATGAATGCAGTTTTTACTATGGTGAAAGAAATGCAAATGCCCTCTTTCCATGCCATACCTGAAGGCTGCTTTATAGAGAATTGCCTTGTCCAAACTCTCCTGAACTTGAAAGCAGCATCTTATGTTGAAAGAATTGCCCTCTCTGTGTAGAAATCCATTCCGTTACGCGACATCTACAGCATTGACTTGATTATGCTTAGTTCAGTGTGGTATCAAGCACCGAAAATAGCCGACCTCCAAGCTCACAACGCGTTGCAGAGTGACGCGTTGTGAGCTTAGAGGTGGATTTCTACACAGCGGGTAATTCATCTTCGTGCTGTCCTGCAAACCTTCTGTGGTGGAGAAAGTATGCGTAGGCCTAATTGTCAAAATTATATTTTTTATGAAAACGCTAGGGTGTTGCCATGGCAATACTCTGTTGGTCCAAATGACGCCCCTGTTAGTAGTAATTGGAACTCCTAATATGCCATAGTGTAGTAGACTAAGTGTCATACCTATTCTGACGAAAACCTGGAGACTTGACATTCAGTAATTAGTGGGTCTTACAGTATAATCAAAATAAGAACCTTATGGTGTGTAAAAAATAAAATCTAAACAGGCAAGCCACAGGCAAGACCATCTTTGCTACGGACACATTTTGTCCGTGTATACGGACATATTGATGACCCCTTTATAGACACTGGCCGGGTTTCCCAAAGCAATTTTAGCCCATTGTAGCTCACACATGGTCGTAGAGACCAAGCCCTGACCATCATGTTCCCGTGTTTACATGGGTTCGGGCAGAGCAGAACAAACAAAGTGCTTAATAAAGTCTCAAACCTGTCTAAATACGGTACAGCATTCTATAATTACCCGTATCCTCCTTGTTCTTTAAGCCTTTTTATCCGATCGCTGTCTGTTTATCTCAATGTGTTGGTGCGCATGGGGAACGCCAGGAAATACATGGGAAAACAGAAAGCGATCGGATAAAAAGGCGTCTTATTTAAGAACAAGGAGGATACAGGTAATTAATTACAGAATGCTGTACCGTATTTAGACAGGTGTGACCGTGTGAGACTTTATTAAGCACTTTGTGAAATCTGAATGTTGGTGTAGTTGTAGGGGGTTAAATAAGTCGCTCTGCCCGAACCCATGTAAACACGGGAACATGACGGTCGGGGCGTGGTCTCTACGACCATGCGTGAGCTGCGATGGGCTAAAATCGCTTTGGGAAACTCAGCCATTGTCCGTTACAGTATTCATGGCTAGAGTTAGAAGCAATACATGCACACAATGCTATTTTGATAAATCTATTTTATTGAACTCTTTTGCATTTTACAAATTGGTGACATATTGTCCGAATCTGAATACAAGATTTAAGTGATATACAACTTTAATTTACAAATGAATATTATGATTTAATGACAGGAGGAGTGATGGTTCACCGATATTATTAGGCTGAGGATTGAAATAATGTACCCAATCAACTGCAACAGTTAAAGGGATATTTCACTTTCAAAAAAACTTTTGGTCATTTTATTGTCGAATCAGGCCGTGTTTTTAACTTATTTATTTTATTTTTCATAATTCTTTGGGAAAATGGAAAAACTAAATACAAAAATGAATTATTAAAAATAATGAAAAGACTTATCGAAAAAACACGGCCTGCTGCTCACGTATTAGGATGGCATTATGAGTCACCAGAAAAAGTAATGGGTGTTTTTAATGAATCTATCATGGTTAAAAGTTTGAAGTTACAATGGGTGTGTATGGGGAGAGGCTCTGGGTCTGGAGGGCCTGATAACATTTACATCAAATATCTAAATATTTGAATCAAGCAAATTCAAATCTGTTCAGGGTGTTCATAAAATAGTTTTTTTTAAGTGAAATATCCCTTTAAGAACAAATGCCTTACTGGATTTGAAATGACAAAAGAAAAACGTCCATAGGCACAAAAAAAGTATTAAATTAGTCGGTGTGATCGACAGGAGAGATGATCAGAGGAGCAGAGTTTTTACCATCCTTATTGTTACATGGACTGAAAAATGGATAGATTTTCTCAGTGAAGGTGCAGCCAGTGAAAGAGTAGAGATGAACTCTGGCCTCCACATCATAAAAGGAGACCAGACCCTCCTCATAATCCACAAACACTCCCACTTTATGGACCACCTCTCTTACAGGGAGGAGGACAGGTTCAGCAAGAGCCCCATACTTATTTCCATCGGTCGCCATTATAACCCAGTAACCGTTGTCAGGGTTCAGTGCAATTTTCTCTTTCCTGTTTATGGACTCTCTGGCCACTCCTAAAAGCCAGCTTGTCTTCCCTTTAACTTGAACCTCATAGTAAAACCTTCCTGAGAAGAGGCTTTGTTTTCCTAAGACAAATACACGCTGAGAGAATCTCTTTTTGTTGTCTGGAAGATTCTTCCTTACACCTCCATCATTCACTTGTTTTCCATCCTCAGACAGGATGAGGTAGGGATTTGCTGTATCAGGGTCAAGAGTCACATCCACTGCATATTGCTGGATCCTCCTCAGCTCAGCATCAATCAGCTTCTCCATCTCTTGACTGAGGGTCTTCTCCAGTTGAGCCACAGCTGTCCTCACTGTCCCCACGTATGAAGACTGATGGACATTGACATTTGTCCAGTCCTTGGTGGGTGGAGGGGTGTTGATGGATGTGAAGTTCTGGAGGAGGTGGAGGTGGTCTTCAGTGTGTGAGAGCTGCTTCAGCTCAGAGCTTCTCTTCTTTAACTCTGTGATTTCCTGTTGCAGATCTTTAATGAAGCCTTCAGCCTGTTTCTCTGTTGTTTTCTGCTTCTCTTCAATCACATCAATGACCTCAGCCTGGCTTCTCTCAATACAGCTGATCAGAGCAGTGAAGACCTGCACACTGTCTGCTATCTCTCTGTCTGCATCTTTCCTGCTGAGCTCTACTGAGTGTTTGAATTCCTTGATCTTCCCTTGTCTCACCTGGATCATCTGCTGAACGTCGGCCTCTGTCTTTCCCAGCTCAGCCTTCTTCCCTTCATATGCCTCTGCCAGAGATATAATTTGGTGTAACTTGTGGTCTGACTCGGTGCAGAACTGACAAACACACACGTGGTCGGTCTTACAGAACAGCTCCAGAGGTCTGTCATGTTTCTTACACAGAACGTCTTCCAGGTTCTTCACAGGGTCGATTAGTTTGTGTCGTTTAAACCGTGTGACTCTGTGGTGAGGCTCCAGGTGAGTCTCACAGTAGGAGGTCAAGCACACCAGGCAGGACTTCACAGCCTTGCTCTTGGTCTCGGTACAGAAGTCACAGGTCACTTCGTTTGGTTCGTCTGATTCAGCGGGTTCCTTGTTCGCGGTGGAATTGTTTTCCAGCTGCTTTGTCTTCCTGAACTGATCAGCCATCTCAGAGAGGACTTTATTGACAGAGAACTTTGGTCTCTTATCGAAGGTTTCGTTGCATAGTGGACACTGACACAGATCGCTGGCGTCCCAGTAATGTGTGATGCAGGTGTTGCAGTAGTTGTGTCCACATGGAGTGCTGATTGGATCAGTGAACACGTCCAGACAGATGGAACACAGGAACTGCTCTTCAGACAGGAGACTGCTGGCCGATGCCATTTCTATACACTGAAAATAAACATGGAAAGAAATGTAATTCTTGATTGCTATTCTACTGACAGCTTAATAGTTATGAATCTGATCTGGATCATCATATAGAGCTCAATAGTGTTGCCACATATTGTGTCCCAGTGTTTCTCAACCTGGGAGTTAATGATTAGCTAAATATGTAACATCACTCAGTATTAAACAAACCAACATAAAGTAGGCCTACAGGGTATCTGCACATTTCTAAAGGTACAATTGGACTTTAAGATCTTAAATACCTAAAAAACACATTAATCTACTGTGTGAAAAGTAATCTACTAACTATGGTATAATGGCCAAACATTGGCAAAATGTTCAAGAAAGAGCCAAACATTTTGAAAATAGCTGATCTACAAGCTCACACTGTGAGGCTCTGTGAGCTTTTAGATATATATATTTTTTTTTTCACAATATTGATCTGAGGAACCGAGTCAAACAGATTGTAAAGCCTCGACTCCTACATGTACAATCCCAAGTGCCTCTCAGGGTGGGGGGTCCCAGTTGAAATACGATGTTTGGGAAGGTCACAGCCTGAAAAGCTTGAGATCTACTGCTGTAAGGGAAGCCTGTCGTTTTAACCAAATGAACCATTAGACTACAGGATTTCCTGGAAAACTAAACATAAGGGAAGATCGTGTCTGGATACAGTTTAATAGGCCTTTGTTCTCTGTTACAGAATAATGAAACCTTATCTCATTGTACTCACCTGTCTTTACGTTCTCAATATATCATCAAAAATCCTGTTGAATTGTGCTCTGTTGAAGTAGTTTTTTTAGTAGAGAGCGTTTCTATGTGTGTGTGTGTGCGCTGCCACCAAACTAACTTTCACTTTACTGTAGATTGCGTCACTGACTGAGAGGCTGCTCTGTTGTTACTGTTAACCCTTCACAGCCTCCTCTCTTCTCTGTTCTTCATCTGTTTCTCCCTCTGTTATGATTCAATTCCTACCGAAAATCAGATTATACTTTAACCCCCCGACCCCACTCGATGTGTGTGTGCGTGTGTGTGTGTGTGTGTGTGTGTGTGTGTGTGCGCGTGTGTGTGTGTGTGTGCGCACGTGTGTGTGTGTGTGTGTGTGTGTGTGTGTGTGTGTGTGTGTGTGTGTGTGTGTGTGTGTGTGTGTGTGTGTGTGTGTGTGTGCCACAGGGGAGAGAGAGAGAGTTTAAAAGCTTATCCTTTTGAGCGGTGGTCACACCGTCTCCATAGCGTGGCCGTGTGTGTATCCGTGTGTGTGTGTCTGTCTGTCTGTATGTAGCCTGTGGTGTATGTAGCCTGGCTGCTATACCTTTTCTGACCACACATGTTAAGGGAGGGGCGCTGTTGTTCAGGCCAGCTAGGCACACTCACACTCACATTCACACACACAAATAGACACACACACACGCACGCACGCACACACACACACACACACACACACACACACACACACACACACACACACACACAGCCTCCACCGCTCAGTTCACACAAGTGTGATTTTTTTTTCTCTACCTTGAAATATCACATCTGTCTCAGTGCCGTTGAGAGAAAGTAAGGTTCATGAGACAAATTACTGTGAAAAGAGGAAAAGGAACTTGTGTAGCCTGTGTGTCGTATATTCTCTTTTTGAGCGGTGGTCACACCGTCTCCATAGCGTGGCCGTGTGTGTATCCGTGTATGTATGTGTGTCTGTCTGTCTGTCTGTCTGTCTGTATGTAGCCTGAGGTGTATGTAGCCTGAGTACCTCTGTTTGACCAGAGAGGTGCTGTTGAGTCTAGCCTGCCCTGAGCATCAACACACACACACACACACACACACACACACAAGCACGCACACACGTGTTTTGTTTTGGAGAGAGGAGAAGAACGTGCGTGCGTACACTCTCACACACACACACACACACACACACACACACACACACACACACACACACACACACACAGTCACACATGCACCACCGCTCACTTCAAACTTGGGTTTGATTTTTTACAGCAGTGACCAGGCACGTGCGCACATAGACATCAAAGGGGGCTTGAGCCCCTGTCCTTCTATCAGTCTGTAAAAAGTGCCCTCCCCAGACCATGAATTCAGTTTTTACTATGGTGAAAGAAATGCAAATGCCCCTCTTTCCATGCCATACCTGAAGGCTGCTTTCTAGAGAATTGCCATGTCCAAACTCTCCTGAACTTGAAAGCAGCATCTTATGTTGAAAGAATTGCCCTCTCTGTGTAGAAATCCATTCCGTTACGCGACATCTACAGCATTGACTTGATTATGCTTAGTTCAGTGTGGTATCAAGCACCGAAAATAGACAACCTCCAAGCTCACAACACATCGCAGCGTGATGCGCTGTGAGCTTGGAGGTGGATTTCTACACCGTGGGTAATTCATTTTTGTGCTGTCCTGCAAAACATCTGTGGTGGAGATGCGTAGGCCTAATTGTCAAAATTATATTTTTTATGAAAATGCTAGGGTGTTGCCATGGCAACACTCTGTAGGTCCAAACGACGCCCCTGTTAGTTACCTTATGGTGTGTAAAAAAGAAAATCTAAACAGGCAAGCCACGGGCAGGACCATGTCTTTGCCACGGACACATTTTGTCCGTGTACGGACATATTGATGACCCCTTTATAGACACTGGCTGGGTTTCCCAAAGCGATTTTAGCCCATCGTAGCTCACGTATGGTCGTAGAGACCAAGCCCTGACCATCATGTTCCCGTGTTTACATGGGTTCGGGAAGAGCAGAACAAACAAAGTGCTTAATAAAGTCTCAAACCTGTCTAAATACGGTACGGCATTCTATAATTACCCGTATCCTCCTTGTTCTTTAAGCCTTTTTATCCGATCGCTGTCTGTTTATCTCAATGTGTTGGTGCGCATGGGGAACGCCAGGAAATACATGGGAAAACAGAAAGCGATCGGATAAAAAGGCGTCTTATTAACCCTTAAGTTCTGTTCAGATTCACTACACCTTCGTTCTGTTCGGGTCATTTTGACCCGGGGGATATTTGGTTTAAAAAAAACAACACTAATATAAATTTTAACTTAACAAATCCTCATGATACATTGACTTTGACTCAATACCAAACAATTCATATGATATATATGGTAAATGTTTGCATTTCTGCTTTGCTATATCACATTAAACACTGAAAGAGCTAGGCGTTTTTACTGATTTAGCTGAAATTCATGTAAAAAACTACTTTGTTTAATACTGTGCAATATTGCTCATGCTTATAGGAAAAAATGAAAATCAGACAATGATTTTATGAACTTTTTTTTTTTTTTTTTCAACATGCTCATTAATTGAATACTTGTGGTTCAAGAACAGGACATCATTCTCACATAGAGCTGAACACACATGTGAACACACATGAACGTCACATATGAATATACACTTGAACGTATACACTAGGACAGAGGTTTTCAAACACTTTGGTCTCAGGGCACCCCTGTAAACAACATTTTCATCCACAGCACCCCTGAATTACAGTGTTACTTTACAGCACCTTATGTTTATGTAAAATAATGTAGAATTTCCGCTAAGATACAGTACAGTCACAAAGAAAACTTCAGATAAGTGAGGGGTGAGGGTGAGGGGTGAGGGTGAGGGGTGAGGAGGATAAAGGGTGAAGGGTGAGGGTGAGGGGGGGGGGGGTGAGGGAGATAGGAGGGGGAGGAGGGGGGAAGGAGGTGACTGTGTGTCTGAGTTAGTATACATGCTTTCTTTTATTTCTGTGCATCTGGGGTGGCGGGGGGGAGGGGGGGGTGGGAGGGAGGTGGGCTTGGGTTGGGGGGTTTGGAGGGGAGGGGGTAAGG
>NC_137817.1:54849056-54909396 GCF_963921795.1 Nannobrachium achirus | reverse complement strand
GTCTCTCCCTCTGTTATGGTTTAGTGTAGCCACTCCATACAACTAGAACTGCACTCTGTCAAGGTGCCAACTTGCGTCTTGTGCACAGGCCTACTGGCATCACAAGGAATACTGGTCCCTCATTGCCTTTTAAAGATGATGTTGCCAGGGATGCTGGTCCCTGATTGGGCTACAGTCTTAAACAAGAAAGGACACCGACATACATACATATACATACCCAGCAGATCACAGTACTTGCTTAAATAATTACCAATGAAACACTGTGTACTACAAATGGACAATTGGGAAATTTGGAGAGTAAAGAAACGTACACTGATTCTCAAACGGGTGTCACGGACCCGTAAGTGTTCCATGTGGACTCCTGGTGGTCCCATGTTGAGAACATAGCTCATAGCTGGTCGTCATGGAGACGGTTGGTCTCTATAGACGCCCATCTGCAGAGACACCAGACTATACACAACCATGAGCTCACCGTTCTCTGTCTTAAAGGAAGACTTCAACACTAGTGTTCAACCTATCTTCATATAATTGGTCCTCACTAATGTTCATGATAACATTAGACAATTTATTTCTACTACTGTAGGTCTGTGTCTCTTAGGAGGGCTGTGGTTAGTTCAGAAACCAGTCTACCAGTGACATCATCGATGGGGAATCCAAACTACTGGTATAGAGGTTTTTGAACTGCCCACAGCCCTCCTAAGAGACACAGACAGAGTAGGAAAAAAAAGCTATTTTATCTTGAACATTAGTAAGGACCAATTATGAAGACGCACAAACTCACGGACAAAAATAAACGCATACAGTATAGGCACAACATAAGGACAGGGACACACTTATTGTAGATGCACTCAGACACACACACACACACACACACACACACACACACACACACACACACACACACACACACACACACACACACACACACACACACACGTGCACATGTGCACACACGCATACAGACGGCATTGTAAAGGTTACAGAGTAGATCCATTTGTCTCCTCAACAGCATCTCAGTGGGAAATACCCAGGAGAATAGAATGATCTCTACACGCACGCACGCACACACGCGCGCGCGCACACACACACACACACGCACACATGTGTGTGTGTGTGTGTGTGTGTGTGTGTGTGTGTGTGTGTGTGTGTGTGTGTGTGTGTGTGTGTGTGCGTGCGTGTGTGCGCGCGTGCGTGTGTGTGGCGTGCATGTGCGTGTGAAGGTAGAAGTTGAATGTG
Organism: Nannobrachium achirus; assembly: GCF_963921795.1. Taxonomy (NCBI): domain Eukaryota; kingdom Metazoa; phylum Chordata; class Actinopteri; order Myctophiformes; family Myctophidae; genus Nannobrachium; species Nannobrachium achirus. Next base: position 54,908,160 of record NC_137817.1, on the reverse strand, counting down.
CATCACTTGAATATGAACTTGTCTGTATTTGCTCAGTACATTTTCATTTTCATAACTATTAGAACAATAAAACATTTTAAAGAACTATATTTTGAAATGTTTTTAATATAAGAACAACGTATATACATCACCATATATTGTAGTGTTTCAACTTTTTAATGTCATTTGAATCTTTCTCTTCTTAGTCCCTGGAGAGCACGCGGAGGATGAGGGAGTTAGTTGAGGAGGTATGGACACACACACGCACACACACACACGCATGTACTCCCATTTTACGTCGGATATTTACTCCTGTTACTCCCATTTCACACACACACGCACACACACACACACACACTAATGGTGAAAGAAACAAGAAAGGGGATTGATAAACATGTTTGTATTTCTGCGTTACTTCCATTTCACGTCTGATATGTTAGTTTACCGTCATTTATTACAGCAATCGACAACCAAGAAGCGTATCTGTATTCTGTATAAACAATGTTGCCAATGTTGTTTGACTTTAAATTAACCCTAGCATTCCTATTCCATGGGTGAATATTTGGCAGAAGTAGCCAAGTAGACCAGTGGTTCTCAACCTGAACTGGGGACCCCCCGCTGACAAGCCCTTTGTTATTTTGCTTGACTCCCACAGATAAATATTGTGAAAATATTAGATCTGCAAGCTCACAGCGCCTCGCAAAGCAAGGCAAATGTTGCCTCTTTCTTAGATTATTTGACGACTGGGCCAATGTTTGACCAGTTTTTTATAGTGTAGTTTGTTGATTACTTTTTTATTTTCTTTCCTTTTGAGGTAGGCTATTAAAAAGGCCTTAAAAGTTCTTAAATTGACTGTCATCTGGGTAACGAAATATGCGGGTGGAAATAGGAGATTATGCTACGGTAAATTATGCGATCACATAATCGCAGTTTTCTGGAGGGTCTAACACATACATGGGCAACTGGCGGCCCGGGGGCCACCGCAGGTTAATATCAGAATACTGATATATTATTGATTTCAGCTGTTACAATTCCAAACATGACCTGCTTTAATTCCGTCAGTCTATCTTAGTAGTTTAATGACTAGTATAGTAGTATTAAAATGTATTTAGGTTCATGAAGTCAACATGAGTTTGTAACTAAATGTGTTTGAAATTAAATCAAAATTCCAATTCAAAAGAAGCAAAAATAGCCGATCTACAAGCTCAAAACGCATCGCAGCGCGATGCGTTTTGAGCTTGTAGATCTGCTATTTTTGCTTGTTTTGTATGAGATACTAGAATGACAAAGTGGGACGTAGCAATATGCAATGTGGCCCTCTGGAGTGAAGGTGGAAATATAGTGGCCCTCGCCGTCATCAAAGTTGCCCACCCCTGGTCTAACAGAAGGAGTTTATACCACGTAAAGAACATCATGGTTGACATTTAGCTTCCTGCAGTAATCTGTAGATTAGACTCCAGAGTTTCCACCGCCCAATGTAATGACAGCTCATATAATGATGTACTGTACACAGTAATGATGGCTGCTCGTATATTCCCAGCACCGTTTAACAAGCTTATGTAGAACATAAGGAAACACCCTCCTCTCTCTATTTGATTTTAATGGACATCATGTCAGTGAGGTTGTTGTGAGGTGATCTGCTACTTTCGCTATTGTCGAAAATGTTTGGGAGGAGAAAGGAAAAAGCAAAACGTGTTTTTTTTTTTTTTTTTTTTTTTTTTTAGATTTTTTTTTTAAATGCCTGTAATGACCAATGCCCAAAGTAGGGACGCCTGGGGCGCCCGCTGGCCTACTGGTCCAGGCGCATACCACTTAGGCACTGCCACATAGGCATGGATGCCTGCCGGTGTCACTGGTTCCATTCCCGATCCGGATGACCTTTGCCACATGTCACTCCCCGTCTCTCCCCCATTTCCTGTCAGTCTACTGTCCTATCAATAAAGGCATAAAGCCCCAAAACAAATCTTTAAAAAAAAAGTAGGGACGCCAGGGTTAAAGGAATAGTTCACCCCCCAAAAAAATATTCCCCCCCGATTACTCACCCCATGGAGACTTGAGTTCAATAATATTTTTAGTTTTTGTCCCATTCTAAACAACTTGAACCCTAAATCAAATATCTTCGGGAATGGCACTAAAAGTGTTAATATAAAAAAGGAGGAAAAAAGGTTTCTATCACACAAAGATTTGGAGGACCCCTTGTAGTAACTCTGAGGACCCCCTAGGGGTCATCCCCTTTTGAAGACCCCTGTTCTAAATAAAAGCTTCTTGTCTGTCTGTGTGTGTGTGTGTGTGTGTGTGTGTGTGTGTGTGTGTGTGTGTGTGTGTGAGTGTGTGTGTGTGTGTGTGTGTGTGTGTGTGTGTGTGTGTGTGTGTGTGTGTGTGTGTGTGTGTGTGTGTGTGTGTGTGTGTGTGCGTGCGTGCGTGCGTGCGTGCGTGCGTGCGTGTGCATGTTTTCCTCTCCAGAGTAAAGATGCAGGGATCAGAGCGCTGGTCATGCTGGATGAACAAGGAGGTACTCATCTTTTATCTGTCTCTCTGTCATCTATCTGTGTTAAAGGGAAACGCGTGTATCAAAACAGCAACGCGGTATCGCCAGTGGAAGCTTGTGATTGGCTGAACCGGAGGTAGGGAGCACTCCGTTGTGTTCGCCTGGACCGCGCGGAGGTGCCGAAATTCAGGGGGATGAAGATTTACTATTCTGTCCATAATGGCAGACGGCACATAACGGCGCTGAGTCGGCTCATGCGACCGTCGCAGACTCGCAACGCTCGACTATGCGATGTTTCATAACATATATAATCATAAACATTCTATATTTATAAGGTCAAGTATTATACTTAATAATTGGGACTAATTAAGAACCATTATCATAGTTATAATAGGCCTACATTTACAGTAGTTTAGGCATTTTGGTTTGATAAGGTTGTGGGCAGAACAATTTGTCCTTGTTTGTTATTTGACTATTTTTACTTTAATTATAATTAAAGACACTTCATAGTGAATTAGTGATTATAATAAATAGCCTATGTCATGATTGTTAGATCAGATTGTGTTTATAATATAATGCCGGCGTGCCTCCGTCATCTCCACCGAAAACAAGCGCTCCCCCCTTGTTCCATTGTCGAAACCGCGTTGCTGTTTTGATTCACGCAAGGGAAACAAGGTAACTTTAAGCCTATTTTTTTATTTATATGTATATGAATATTTTAGCAGTTATTTCCCTCTATCAGCCACTATATCGTTGTGCTGGAGAGCACATGGCTGTATTTTAGTTCTGTTCCACTGTTTATGTTGACATTCATCCCTTGGAGGGATGTTTTTGTCAGGGGTAGCTGGCCAGAGCTTTTAATTGCTCCCTTTGAACTTCAAAGGGATTGTGCACTGAGGTAATCGATTGGGCCATAAAAATATCAAGTGCTCCTTAGTGATCTCTCTTATCAATGAAAGCAACTACCTGATGGATGCCTGTCATAGAGGGGAGGAGGGGGGGGGGGGGGGTGTTTGTGTACACACAGACTTGCCTAGTTCCCCTTTAACGTCACTTCTTACCAAGATGTATAGATCCATCTAAAGATATTATGTAAAAGATCACACCAGTGCGAAGTGACACACTACTATAATGGCATATCTCCATAAAAGGGGCAGGAACAGCATGCTCCTTTTCAATTGGGAGGTTTTACCAGAGGTGGCCACAGTGTCATGAGGAGCTGACTTAGACAAAAATATTAATTTCCCTCAAAAAATGACTTAGGCCATTAGTTTATTTAAGGTGACGACTTCCTCCTACAGAGCAGCTGGAGCGTATAGAGGAGGGCATGGACTCCATCAACCGGGACATGCGGGAGGCAGAGAAGAACCTGACAGACATGGCCCAGTGCTGCGGGCTGTGTGCCTGGCCGCTCAGGAAGTACGTTCTCATTGGCTGGACGCTACCCACGCGCTGCAAAACCCTCAAATCCCAGTCCAGTGCTATGTAGCGCTCGTTCATGCTGTCGTTTCATCAAGGCAAAGTAATAGTCAGCTGCACCTATGTCTTGTGTTTTTTATAATGCAGTGGTTCTCAAGTCTTTTTAATTTCAAGGACCTCCATAACTTTGAAAGTGTACAAATGGAACCATATGGACCCTTAAGGGTCCATTTGGTTCCATTTGAAAACTACAGACCTGCAAGGCCTTGGAAACCCCTGGACCTCACTTTGAGAACCATTGTTCCAATGCATTATTTCTTTTTATTCTTCAGTCGTGGCGTTCGGAGTGTCCTGCGTCTCCGACTGTAGACGGCCTGGGTTGTTGGGTTGTGGGTGGAGGCTTGGTTGGTTTATAAGTTGCTGCTGGCGCTTTGTTTGGCTATAGAGACAAGTTGCTGAATTGGTTTTTCGTTTTGTGTCGCTTCCTTTTCTCTGCCTTTTCTCCACCTCCCCCCTCTCTCTCTCTCCCTCTCTCCCCAATCCATGTCCTTCTTTCTTCCTATCTCACTCCTCTCTCGTTCCATTCCTCACCTCCTCCATTACCCCAACACTCTCTCTATCTCTCTCTTCCATCCTGTGTCTTCCACTTCTGTCTTGTTCCCCCTCTGCTTTTCCCCTCTTCCACCTCCATGTCTTTCTTTCCCTCCTTCCCTCTCCCCACCATCCATCCCTCCATCCCCTGTAACTTTTCCCCTACCGGTACCTCTGTATCCTCTCATTCACATTCCACCCTCTCTCCTATGTATGTCTCCCTCATCCCCCCCTTCTCCCATCCTCTCTCTCTCTCTCTCTCTCTCTCTCTCTCTCTCTCTCTCTCTCTATCTGTGTGTGGCCTGGTGGTTGTGGTTGCTGTGGGTCCGTATAGAGCAGCTGGAGCGGATAGAGGAGGGCCTGGATCAGATCAACAATGATATGAAGGAGGCTGAGAAAAACCTCACAGACCTGGGCAAATGCTGTGGGCTCTGCTCCTGTGATAAGTATGCAGCGTGCGTGTGTGTGTGTGTGTGTGTGTGTGTGTGTGTGTGTGTGTGTGTGTGTGTGTGTGTGTGTGTGTGTGTGTGTGTGTGTGTGATGGATTAAGTACTCACATTTGTTACTCAACAAGTAAAAGCCAAGTACGTAGGTTTGGCATTAAAGATTTACTTGTGTAAAAGTACAAAGGTATCGGTATAAAAATGTACTTAAAAGTACCAAAAGTGTAAAGTACTCATTATGCAGAATGTCCAATTTCACAGGTTTTCCGATCTTTTGAAAATAGAAGATCCGCAAGCAGCTTGAAGATCGTCTATCATTTTTAATAGGGCTGAACTGTATGTTTTGTCATAATAATTCAAACCTACAAAGCAACTAGTAACTGAAGTTTTCAAATAGTTGTAGACTTGTAGTGGAGTAAAAGTATAACATTTGTCTCTGAGATGTAGTGGAGAAAAAGTTAAAGAATTGGAAATACTTCAGTAAAGTAAAAGCACCTAAAAACTTTACTGTTCGTTTACTTTCCATATCACTAAGATTTTAATCGACCAAATCTGTAAAATGTATTTTGGCGGGCCTTGATGGCATCATGATGGCTGATTTTGCACTTGTTTGCATGCTGAAAATACAAGCTCACAACGCGTTGCAGCGGGAAGTGTTGTGAGCTTGTAGATCAGCTATTTTCAGAGCAAAACCAAACAAAAATGACTTGTCTTTTAGTTTTACTGCATCTCTTCTCCACTCATCTTTTATTTGTTCACGAAATTGTCAGTATATTTAGTCTTAGTTTTAGTCATCATAGCTTGTTTTTTTTTTAGTTTTCGTCAGTGAAAGAATTCGTAGTTTTAGTCGAAGGAATTCAACACTGCATTGAATGAGCCAAGTATTTGTTTCTTTTTGTGTTGCCTGCCTGCCTCGGTTGCTGCCATTATCATTTCTGGCTGGTAGCTTCATTGCAGCTGTGTGCAACATGCAGATTAAAAGTCTGGAACTCAAAGAAAGAAATGCTGTCTTTCATAGCTTTCTAATCAGGGACAAGTTAGACCAGATATGACCAGGTGAAATAAATCAAACACCTGGTAGAATTGAAAAGCTTTTCTAAGAGAATGTACAATTTACAATGTGGGCATTTAGTAGAGGCTCTTTATCCAGAGTGTCTTAAAATAGGCAAGGACAGCACAAGGTAATAAATACATCAAATTGTTAACAGTTTGCAAAAAGTACAGAGGTACAGTTATACTGTACAATAATGCTAAAAAGCCCAATTTATCAAGACACGTAATGACATACTATACAAGGAATCATCAATACTAGAAGCAATAAAAGCATATCGTCACCGTCGGGCAGAAACCTTGTATCTCCAAGTTTCAAACGTGTATGTTTTTTCGTAAAGTAAAGCCCTGCTTCATCATACAAGGCTGTCGCACAAAAGTAGTGAAAACAGCCGATCCACAAGCACACAACGCCTCGCGGTGCGAGGCGTTGTGTGCTTGTAGATTGTGTGCTTGTAGATCGTGCTTGTAGAGCGTGCTTGTAGATCGGCAGTACGCAGTATGAACGGTTTTGGACGTACAAGGTTTCCACCCGACAACGACGATATTCACATAAAGCTGGCCACACCAGACTACATGGGCTCTAATGTCTCTCTCTCTGTCCCTCACTCACTCAATCTCTTCTCAAACTCAATCTCTTCTCCATTACTCTTCCTGTCTCGCCTTATACTCCCACCCCTCCACTCTCTCTCTCTCTCTCTCTCTCTCTCTCCCCCCCCCCCAGGCTGAAGGCCTTTGAGGAGAGCGGTGCGTACAAGGCGGTGTGGGGCGGAGGCTCCAGCGGTGACGGCGTGGTGTCCAGCCAGCCGTCCTCCAACAGGGTGGTGGACCAGCGCGAGCAGATGATCATGAGCGGGGCCTACATCACCAGGTTGGGCGATGGGGCTTGTGTGTCGTCTGGGGCAGGGGTTCTCAACTTGTGGGTCGGGACACCCAGGGGGGTCCCCAAATTATATTGGGGGGGTCCCCAGATGATTAACTTAATGTGCAATGTTGTTTTTCTCACTCAACAGTAAACAAACCAACATAAAGTTTAAGTGTATAGACTCTATAACTTTTTGAAATGTGCAGATACCCTCTATACTATAGAGGGTATCTGCACATTTCAAAAAGTGACAATTTAAGGACTTTTCAATACCTCTAAAATGACAAATTAAATATTGACCAAATTGTTAAATATAAGAGACAGAACTGTGAAAATAGCAGATCTACATGCTCACAAAGCAAACGCATGTATATCTTCTATTTTCACAATAGAACCGTGTTATACAAAATGTAATGACCCAACTCTTATATAGCGCTTGTCAGGGTTGGGGGTCCCCAGTTAAAATATGATTATTTTGGGGGTCGTGGCCTGAAAAGGTTGAGAACCACTGGTCTGGGGCCTTGGGGGGGGGGGGGGGGGGGGGGGGCACTTTTAACCAAACAGATTCGTGGCCGAATCGGCGGCGGATAGCGGCGGAAAGCGTCTGTTGCCGAACGGGAGCTCATCGGTAGGTTTTCGGCAGTGGGTCGGGAACGCTATCGACGGAAAACTGGAAGACTGGACTTGCTCAGTTTTGTTGAGTCGCCCCTTGACGTTGGTGAATTGTAGCGAGTTGTAAATGGACCATTAGTTTGCTACTGCTGCAGCAAAACCAAGCCCAAATAAGCCAGAGACATTTTCCCGTTGCACATTTTAACTAAATAGCATATTCACAATCTCAACTCTCAATTTCCTATACTAATCAACTCCAAGGCAACGCTAGTAATAGTGATGTGTGTTGTTTTGGTGTGAGGAGAAGAAAACACCGGACAAGAAGCATCTCCGCTTCTGCTCCGCCTCCCCGGTTGCCAGATTCTGTGAGTTAAACAAGCGACCAGTTCTATGAAAACAAAGCCTAAAGAAGCGTCCAGTTTCACCTATTGAGCTCTATTACATTAGCTATTTTCGAAAAGAATGTTGAAAGCAAGGCCAAATAAGCAACTACAATTCAGAAACATGCCCAAACAAAAGTAACCCACAACTAGAAACATTATAGGAAAACAGGATCAAAGTCGCTTGTAACGAGCCGATATGGCAAAACTGTACAGTAATTACAGTCGGCATACAGTCGGCTGGAAAATTCAATGTGCTTAGTTTTTTGCAGTTCTTTTGCAGTTCTTTGCAGTCTGTGAACAGTTTGAACAAGTCTCCTGTAGTATTTTCGGTGTGGAGGCACCTTTATAGACCTTGGCACTCATGTGACGATCCTTCTGAGACTCTGTTGGTCCCAGAAGTGTTCTGCCTCTGAGCTCTAATACAGATCATCATACTAGGGTTTATATGGTTTTATGAATTTATTAAAAAACAAATTAAAACAAACGCTCGGGTGGCTCAGTCGTAAAGGTCCCTGCCCATTGAGCTTTTGGGCGTCTAGGTTAATAATGTAATAATAGACTGTGTGATCAGCAATCAGAGGGAACTTCCTCCAATAAAAACATCTTGAGGCTTAATTGGATTGAGCATCGAGATTTACAAAAACAAAGTCTGACACAGCCCTGTGTGTGTGTTCGTGAGTCGTGCTGCGTGCATGCTTGCATGTCTGTGCCTTTGACGACAAATTGAATTACTAAGGCAGGCAGTGTAAGAGAGTTTATGCATGTGTTTGCTCTCCTTTTAGAACAAACTGACATACAATGCAGACATCTGTTAGTGGAGCAGCTGCTCAAACAGAGGATATTGGCAAACCACACACACACACACACACACACACACACACACACACACACACACTAGCAATAGAAAAAAAAACCTACATAAATCATAGCCTATTTGTACCGCGCAGCTGTCACTCCTGCTCTTTTATGTGAGTGTGTGCGCGTGCATGCGCACGTGTCCTACAGTATGTTGCAATAACTCCGTCCCGATATCATTATCTTCCTTCTTCTCTGCCTTCTCCCCTCTCCTCTGCCACTGTTAAGCCACTTCATCTTAATCTTTCTCTCCCTACCTCCCGACGACCTTTCCTGTCAGTCTACTGTCCTATCAATAAAGGCATAAAAGCCCCAAAACAAATCTTAAAAAAAACATTATAAATGTACTTTTTAAGTCAGTGGTTCTCAAAGTGGATTCCAGGGACTCTGTGGGTTCCTTTGGGATGGTCTAAATTGACCCTTACATGTCTGTAACTCTGACAGTGTACAAAAACACTGTTTTAAGTTACTCTCCACTAGGGCGATAACCAAAAAGTCGACAAGTCGACTCAGTCGACTTCAATACACCAGTCGCGACTCCCACCTGGGAAAGTCGAAATTAGAAAAAACAAACTAAAAACATCATTAGTTTTTCTCCATGTGTGCGTGTGTACAGTAGGATTGCTTATTGTCAAGGACAGAATGATTTTCTCCTTTTCCAACTGTATTTTCTCAATGGAATTAAGCACGTGGTTTCTGGTTTTGTCCCCTGTTCATGCACCCCCCGGTCCCCCCGTCAGTGTGGGGATATGTTATGAAACAACAAAGTCGATTTGAACTCAACTTTTTACTGAGTCGAGTCGACTTGCAAAAATCACAAGTCGTTAATAATGCCCTACTCTCCACCACCATCTCTCCCAGGGTGACCAACGACTCCCGGGAGGACGAGATGGAGGAGAACCTGCAGCACGTGGGCAGCATCCTGGGCAACCTGAAGTGCATGGCTCTGGACATGGGCAACGAGATCCAAGTGCAGATCCCACAGATAGAACGCATCAATGGCAAGGTGGGTATAGAGGGCAGGCCCCTGCCCTTTTATCTGTCTGTAAAAAGTGCCCTCTCCAGACCATGAATGCATTTTTTACTATGGTGAAATAAACGCAAACGCCCTCTTTAAATGCCATACCTGAAGACAGCATTCCCTTTGAAATGCATTGGCAGAATCCGCCCTCATAGGTGGAATAAAAGTGCCGTGTGAAAGAGCCCTTGAAAGTAAACGTCCGGAATTCAAAATGTACTTCAGTAAAAGTACAAAAGTATTGGCATCAAAATATACTTAAACTATTTTCCACATGGCCGTAATGTATGCTGGGCTGAAGTGGTTAAAGTATGTTTTGTAATAAGAATCAAAAGTTTTTAAATAAATGTAGTGGAGTAAAAGTACAATGTTTGGATCCGAGATGTAATGGAGTCGAAGTAAAAGTACTGAAAATTGGATATACTCCAGTAAAGTGAAAAACCCTCAAAAGTGTAGTACTTGAGTAAATGTACTCAGTTACTTTACACCGCTGGGTAGTGCCACTGGTGGGCAGCGGCGGCAAACAACGCCTTGATGACATCATTCTCTGCAATATAATTTGCGATGCACAGAAAAGTGTTGGCAGAGTGGAGTCAAATGTAATACAGCTTGTGTTTGAATTGTATCACATGGAGCCACATGTACGACGGCCCCCTACTGGCTGAATTGTAAACCACACACCGGCCTCTAACCCCCTTTTTGAATTGCCGACCATGCCTTTTTAGAATTATACACAACAGGCATTTACAGTTTTAAATAATCCGTTTAACGCTAAGACGCAGTTGTTTTCAATTGGCTTTAACACCACAATATTCTATTAAAGTTGTTCTTGACTTTGTCTGTGACACTGTCAGAACATCCGCACGGCCCACTTTTGGGTCCCACACCACTAGTTGTGAAACAATTAAGTAGAATAAGGCATGATCCAGTCCACTGTCATCCAATCATGCATCATGGATAGAGCGGCTGGTTGTCTCCAGGTTTTCATTCCAACCAAAGACAGTCTGCACCATAGTCTCGCTCTCGCGTAGCCAGACAACTATTCCACAATCTCTGAATGCTATATAGAGTCTGGAACAGCAGCTCCCGAACGGCGAGTATCGAAAACGGGCATTAACGTTCAAAAAAATACATTTTAAAATGTCATTTCTGCTAAGCAGCAAGCTAAACATGCTTATATGATTTTTATTTATATAATGATAAATATGTGTGATGTGAGACTGAAACGGAAGTGACGTGGGGGCTTCACTTCCGCTTCATCTCACCGTTTCTATTTCTGTCTGCCAGACTGTATGCTGGGAGCATTTGACCAAATCGCGGAGGCAACAGTCTGGCCACGCGAGACTATCTGCACCACAACTTGGTTTGACCAGAGCCTTGTATTCAGAGAGAGTCGCGTCACTCCCGTTCACTTCACGGGGCCAGGTCTTCTACATACACATCTATTGGCGAATAGTGACATAGCACAAACCCAGAAATTTACAGAATGCATTGGAGTCTATGAGGGGAAAGTGACATTTCGAGTTACATGAACCACGTAACCGGCACTATTTCTGACCCTGCATTGGCGCAACTCTCTAAGGCTCTGGGTTTGACTAATGAACACACTTTGATCTAGACAAAGGATCAGCGAAGTCTAACATAGTCGTTGGTTGTAACCGTACCACGCACATATTTATGTTTAGAGTTACATTCAAATCAACACATACTGTAAATCAAGTTTTGGAGTTACAAGGTTTTCATCTGCGATTTCACAGTGCGTCTTATACATGCTCAAGGGCGTACGCACACACACACGCGCGCACACACACTTTTAAAAGATTGTAAGGTTTCTTTTTTTCTCTCTCTCTTTTTTTTTTGGCAGGCTATACTCAACGTGTCCCGAATCAACGCAGCCAACCAGAAAGCCAACAACCTCATGAAGCGATAGACCCTTTCTCCGTTTACACTACAATACAGCTGTTATTGTTTTCCCCAACGTATCCGAGAAATGAGCATGTTCCTGTATGCTGTGCTAATGTGTGCGAGTGCCACCACGGGCCTCTGCCTTATTTAAGAGCAGGAATAGAATAATCCTTTAGTGACAATGCTTTGTCACTAAAAAGGTCCAGGTGTCAAATGGTTTTCTAGTGTGTCAAAACAATATGTTCTTCTCACTTTCCATTTTTGAACTCTCCCCAATGTAAACACCAAAACAACATGGCCCATTGTGTCCCCCCCAGTTGCCCAAAAAATGTTCAGGAAGACATTTAACACAACGCGTTGGGTCCCTCTGCTGGCCGGGGAGGGTATTGCCCAATGGAGAAATACGTATTTGTAATTAGAGGAAGGACTCGGGCGACACCAAGCGGCCATAAGTGTGCTCTTCACCCGTCCCCTCCCTTCTAATCTCTCGACATTGATGCAAAATGGAGGTGGAGGTGACGACATTGGATGTTGTTTTTCATTGTGATTGCGCACACAGATAAAATGGTCTTGACTAATACTAGTAGCAGGCAAGAAAAGAGGTGTGATCAGATGGACCCGCTCACCCGCTGTGAAATAAAATTGTCCTCACAGTAAAATGTTTGAAGATGAAAAGCACTTTATTTGTGATTTTATTTATTTATGTACTCACACAATAGCCAATAAGTCACCTGACGTGAATTGTTTCCTATAGCTATTATTAGGTGTTTGTTTTTGTGCCTTCTTTAATAACAGGTTCAAGTGATAGAATGGTACATTGGTATTAGATAGATCTAATTGATGATGCTAGCTGTCAATAAATCATCAGCCATAGGCCTAATTAATAATCAATTAGTATCTTGATAGGCAGTGGTAGGCCTTGCGTGATTAAGACGCGGCCTCAAACAGAATGTAATTTGCTATTTGGTTGGTATTGGTATAATTGTGTTCAATTAATTAAAATACAACAATCTGTCAAATCTAGAGTGCGTTCTCGTGATATTGTGACTTGGGGGGGGGGGGGCATGGCGAGGGGGGAGGGGCCAACTCTGAGAGAGAGAAGGTGCAAATTACTCCAAATTACTCGTTTTGGTGTAATTTGCACGTTCTCAATGAAATTAACATAAACATGCGTCCCAGATAATTCGTGACCTTTGATTTTGGGTTCGAAAGACTGGTTTGGTCTGGTTTGTGTGTTGTTGTGTGCGTGTAACTACACTGTAAGTGTAATGAGGCCATCTGGGAGGTGGGGGGCGTTGTAGACCCAACATTCAGGGAGAGAAAAAAATGTTGCGCGTTTCTTTCTGTACGTGGTGGGGGGATGGAAAAAAACGCGAGTCTGCGCATTTCGTCTCTTCTCGTCGTCTCTCCGAACTTTCGGGAGAGAGAGAGAGAAGAGAGAGAGAGAGCTGCGGAAGAGAAGGAGGAGGGGAGAGACGTCATTAAATAACTGGTAAATTTGCACCCCCAACATCCATTACCGAACCGAAAACACACAACCTACCGTATTATATATAAAGTTAATTACCGGTATTTATTATATCGCCGTCGACGTCAAAAGTAAGAGAGAGAAAAGATGAAATGCGGCGTATCGCGAAAAAATGGAAGCTATAGCCGACATTTCGTGGTTCTTCTGGCTCGCGCATTTTGAGCTCGAGCTGCTAATGTACGGTTTTAATATCGAATTACCGAAACGAACGACACGCCGACTTACCGATGAGACAACGCGACCGAACGTCCGCGGTTTAATTACGAAACGTCCCGTTACCGTTAAGCAAGAAGGGGTTTTTCTTGTCCGTTTACGAAGCGTAGAGAATGGGAGGGAAAAAAAACCGACATGGCGGAATTCGTGGTCTGGTTCTGCTCCTCCCGTTGTGTGTGTGTGTGGTGTGCGGGGAGGAGGAGGAGGAGGAGGAGGCGGCGGCACCGGATTGGAGGCGACCTGGCGTTTGCCAACGGGTCTGAGGCCTTAAGCTAGATGCAGAATAGACACAGATTCAGAGTGAACATTTTTAACTAAAATCTTTGCTTCTGGGGGTCTCTGGAACAGAATATATGAGATGGGGGTCCGTGGACCAAATACACATAATTATGGGGGTCTTTGACTTTGACATGGCCAAATACATAGAATTTTGGGGGTCCTTATGCTGATTCTACTAATGTAAAAAAGGAAAAAGAAATGTTGCTATATCAGTGGTTCTCAAACATTGTCATGTCAAGGACCCCCAAAATTATATGTATTTGGCCGCATACCCCCATCTCAAAATATTTTGTTCTAAGGACCCCCAGAAGCAAAGATTTGAGTTAAAGCCCTAAACTAGATGCAGAATATCTAATCTGCATCTAGTTTAGGGCCTCAGACCCGTTGGGAAAAACGAGCACGCAGGAGGCGACGCGCGACGGAGGGGGGAGGTGCAGTCAGTGGTGGAAAAAGTACTCCCATGGTTTTACTAAAGTAAAAGTATCATTAGGCTACTGCAATGTTAGATAAGTACTCTGTTACAAGTAAAAGTCTGGAATTCAACATTTGCTTGAGTAAAAGCAGTCTACAAACAGTATTGGCATCAAAATGTAGCCTACTTAAAGTGTAAGTAGTCTACAAAAAGTAAAAAGTACTCATATGTCATATTTTAAGTTTTCAAATAGGCCTATATAAAAATCTTTAGGAAATAACAGAAAATAGCTCACAATGCATCGCAACGCATTGTGATCTTGTAGATAGGCTATTTTCAAATGGCCGAAACTGAAGTGGTTGATGTATTTTTATTTTGTAATAATAATCAAAATCTACAAAGTATCTACTTGAGTTTTTAAAATAACTAAGTAAAAGTATTGGAAATTGGAAATACTCAAGTAAAGTACAAACAACCAAAATGTGTACTTAAGTAAAAGTATTTAATTACTTTTCCACCACTGGGTGCAGCACAGCACAGCTCCAGCGCTGCTGTGAACAAAGATACCGGAAGTTAACCGCTAACGACACGAGGCTGGCGATCCCATGGCCCGGAGGGACGGTCGCGCTCTGGTTGGGTGGTTGGTTGTTAAGGACATTTATGTCCTTGGTGAGCTTGTAGATTGGTTATTTTTTTCTGCTATATCTATTATCTATAGACCCATTTCTCAGAGCGGCAACCATAACTGCGGTGTCAAGCGGCACCCGTGTGTGTGTGTGTGTGTGTGTGTTTGTGTGCGGCAGTGCGCGGACACCACACCTACGCGTCAGCGCTCTGGAAATAAGTAGCAGAGCAGTGACTCACTGCCTCAGCCTGAAGGCCTCAAAAGTCTAGTATCTCCCCCAGGTCCATAGGGATATCCCTTTGGTCTAGTGGTTGTGGTATTAGACTTCCAGGTGGGAGACCTGGGTACGATTCCCGGGCGTTACAATGGTGCCGGTGTTATATACGTTTCTCACTCCCCTCAGAATCTAACTCCCCATTCAAGGCTGGTGAATGCTAACCTGCCGACGTTGGTGAACGCTAACCTGGTGAATGCTAGCCGTAACCCCGCCAACTACTGGCAGAACTGAAAACAACAGAATGGGGGGAGTTAAATTCTGACGGGGAGTGAGAAAATGATACGACACGGTGACCCGGATCGGGTTTCCCCAGGGGAGGAGGTCAAAAGAGGGGTGAGTGTAGCAGGGTGACTCTTCACTGCCTCAGCCTGGTCCGGGCCATAGGGATATCCCTTTGGTCTACTGGTTAAGTTATTAGACTTCCACGCGGGCAGTGTTGCATTGGTCCGGTCACGCGTGTACATGCCGTCCCGTATCTCTTCCGACCAGTGTCACACCTCTTACACGCACGGGCATCCATCAACCCCCAAGTTCAGGTGAAATCTCACTCCTCACCCTGCCGACAACGCCAGATTGTAGTGATGCACGGAAGTGGGGAATGAACCCGGGACTCCCACTCGCCAGACCAACGCACAACCAGTCGTGCTAATAGGGCTGAGCCCGAATAGCAGGGCTGTTGTCGCTGGTTCATGGCTGGTACTAACTGTGGGGGCTACACATAGTAGCATTCACCAGGTTAACATTAACCAGCGTCGGCAGGTTAGCATTCACCCGCGCCAGACGAATACCTTACGCACACAGGCATCCATCATCAACCCCCAAGTTCACTCCTCAACAACGTTTAGTGTCACAGCAGGGTGATCTAACAAAGGGACGAGCCTGTATGCAGGTGTTGAGCGACGTGCGTGTGACGTCATTCAAATCGCGTCTCCCTCCCAAACATTGAATCACCACTGCACGCGGGAGACCAGGGTTCGAATCCCGGGTGTTACAAATAGGACATGCACTTGGTGCCGCGCTGTGAGCTTGTATATCTGCCATTTTGTAATAGTTAAAGCATAAAACAATGGTTAAAGTGGTTCAAATCTAAAGTGACACAGATTTGCGTTAAGGTCTAAATGGCTAAAACAATAAAAAACAGAAACAGACTCCCTGTCATTGTACATTGCTGTACGTTTTGTTTTTATTAGTATTACAGTTGGGATAATTTTGTCTTCTCTTGCCTGACAACCTGCTAGCCAATCAGTGCGACCGTCCCTCCGGGCACAGGGATGGAGACTCTCGGCCTCACATGATACTGCTCAGGCTGAGGCTGTGACATTGATATGCAGAGATTTTACTGAAATGTTTGTGACTCGGCAATGTTGGCATGTACAACTTAATTTGTAATAGAATATTTTTGCTCTCATTTATACAAACTTTTTTTCCTTCTCGTTATCGCTACCACTCTCCCCCAGTTGTAAACATGCGGTAGTGGCTAATTATTAGTGATCAAGAAGCAGTTGTGCTTTTAATCCAATGCGTTTTACAGAGAATGTGCATTGCATTCACCCATTCACACACATTCATACACTGATGGCGGAGGAAACCATGCAAGGCACCAACCTGCTCAGCAGGAGTAACTAGTAACTATAGCAGTGATAGCTGAGTGGTTAGTGTCCACACCTAGGACTCCGGAGGCCCCAGAGGTCGCAGGTTCGATCCCCCGCTCCAGCTATCACTGCTCCCCTCTCCCCCGCGCTCCTTGTGAGCAGCACTGGGTTCAGCTGGGTTAAGCTGGAGAAAAAAAGCAGCTGGGTTGGGCTGCGATACTGAATTTCCCTTGCGGGATGAGAAGGTATTCATTCATTATCATTAGGGGTTCAGTGTCTTGCTTGCTCTAGGACACTTCGACACTAACTAGCCTGGGATTGAACAGGGAACATGGTTCTCATGCGGCCGCTCTAGCGGCCTCTCTACCCCTGAGCCACTGCCACCCCCTTGCAATATCTTGCATATGGTGCAATTTAGTTGTCAAAGGTCAAGGTCGGAGATGCTGCCCCCCCAGGTTGCCTTTGTAGCTCCTTGCACTATTCAGGAGGAGCCTATCAGTTATTTAATATTTTAATTCCCGTTAGTATTATCTCAATGCTAAAAGCATTTAAGCAAGAACTGTGGGTGATGTCTCCAGTTCAGTGGTTCTCATCTAGTGGTCCGGGGACCACCAGTCCTCCTTGAGGGGTTTCCAGGTGGTCCCCAGCTAAATGACATAGATCTTTAACTCAAGTGTGAAAATGAAACCAAATGGACCCTCAAGAGTTGACTTATTGTTAAACATCTGCATTACTTGGCTTATTTACAAGAAGTCTGAGAATTTAAAATGTAGAAGAATCGTTATTTCACGTTAAAACCGCATGGAATTGTGGTCAAAATCTTATCCAACGACAACAAGCTATTCAAAGTTTTGGGTCCGAGAGGCTAATTGTCATCAAATGGTGGTCCACTCCGCAGCTCAAATGCCTAATAAATAATGGATTTTGATTTGACAAAGGTTGAAAACCACTGACCTAGTTAACATCTGGCATCCTTATTTTGGGGCAAGTCATTGTAGGATTTAAAAGAAATGGCAGATATAAATAATACAAGCTCAAAATGCATCCCATCGTGATGATGCACTGTGATCTTGTAGATCTGCTATTTTTGAGTGGCGCTAAGCCACTCCAATACGTGACTCTTTGTGTGTCCATGTGGGGAAAACAAGTATTTGATTTCTCCATTAAATATTGGACAAGATATAAAGATTGGACAATATCATGGATTTAAGGATGGGTCAATAAATATACTCGGCCAAAACGGCGAGAGAACCACTTCCGCATTGGGCGTGGCCTCTGCTCATCTCCGGTAGGAAAAATGTCCTTGTATATATAGGGCAATTTTAACTCCCTCTCTTCCTGTTTTCTCTCCTCCTTTCATCCCCTTGTCCTCTACTCCCTCCATCCACTCGTCCCCTCTCTCTTGTTGTCTCTCTCTCTCTTGTTCCGTGTTTTCCATCCTCCCTTAGCTTCTCCTCCGCGTTGTATCTTCTCTCTCGCTGGCTCTCAACGGGCGAGGCAGGCATCGAGGGTCCACCCGAAAGACCGGAGGAGGAACCAGAGTTTCTCCGGATTGGCTCCGGTTGGGGTTGGACCACCATTTACCATTTTAGACCCTCGTGACACTGGATTTGCCCCTCCCTGGATTGGACTAGAGCGTGGACAGGAAGAAGGAAGGAAGGAAGGAGCGAGGAGGAAGTGGATCATGTCTGGCATCTGGCGGGAAGATGACGACGAGCCGTACAGGGTGGGGGGGCGGAGTTCGGGTTCGGGAGGAGGAGGAGGAGCCGCCGGCATGAGGTCCAAACCTCGGTTCACCTTCACCGAAGTCAAGCTGCTCCTGGACGAGGTGAAACGGAACCGCTACATCCTCCTCAGTGAGTAGTTGACCCGACCGACCTGTCATTTAGGGTAGGTAGGACCTAAAATGTATGCTAATTAGTTGGGCCGGGCCTCAGGCCAGATGAAAAAAGAAAATATATATTTGTATTATTTATATTACTTTTACTCTGTGATAGAGTTGTTGATAGATTCTTCCCGAACCCGACTCTACCTGACAAGACGTTTTCGGGCCGGGTAGGGCCTAAAATGTATGCCGGGCTAAAATTAGTCAGGCCGGGCATTGGGCTGGCCCAGTTAGGGCCCAGTAGGGCCGGGCTTTAATTTTCAGGCCCGTTGAGAACTTGTGTGTGTGTGTGTGCGTGCGTGTGCGTGCGCCACTATAAATTAATAGTGTCATTTATACTGTTCTCTAGAACAGGGGTTACCAAACTATTCAGCTCAAGACCATAACGATTTTTTGGTGTATGCCCATGATGACCCAAACGTACAAATATACATTATGAAGCTATATATATATATATATATATATATATATATATATATATATATATCTTTTTTTTTTTATTGTGAATGCAGTCAGTCTGCATGTTCACAATGTGTTGCTTTCACGACTTATACAGATAGACTGTCCATTTTCACTATTAGTCTTAATTTTATACAGTACATATTTGCTTTTGTTTGCCATTTTTAGATTTGTATTTTATTTATAACATTTATTAAATACCCACAAAGATCTGTCCGACAAATGGGTCCCTACCCACTGATTGAGGAGCGCTGCTCTAGAGCTGGGGTTTTCAAAGTGGGTGACGGGGCACCCTGGGGTGCCGTGACGGCAGTCCAGGGGTGTCGCCAGATAACTTGATAATATTTGGAATTTATTTGGACACACGATATGCTATAAATATAAGGTTTTGGACATACAAGGTTTCCACCCGACAACGACGATATGCTATAAATATAAGGTGCTGGGAGTGAAAATTATAATGTAGGGGTGCCTCCGATTAAAAAAAATATTTACAGGGGTGCCCTGAGTCAAAAAAGTTTGAAGACTCCTGCTCTAGAGTACAGGTTGTATTTACTATCAGTCGTACGGTCACATACAGAAGAAGACTAATGGTCTTTCTCCTCCACATCTGTTAACCATTTTCTTCCAATCCATTCTCCCTCACTCTGTTTCTCTCCTTCTGTCTCGCCCCTCTTCCTCACCCCGTGTTTCCTCACCGCCCTCTTCTCTATTGGTTCCTCCTTCGCTCCCCTTCGTCTCTCAACGGTCCTGCCTTCTGTTCTGCTCGTCGGAGCAGAGAGGTTCAACAACGGAGTCTCAGCCGAGGCCAAGAAACAGACGTGGGCTGAGATAACGGAGCTGATCAACGACCTGGGAGAGAACCACAGAGAGGTTACTAACGCTATTGATTGATTGATTGATTGATTGATTGATTGAAGAATTTATTAGAAGGTTGCATGGGAAAAAGTACAGTTTCATGACAGCACTGGTACAAAGAGATCCTAGCAAGCTTTTCGGCTTATTTACACAGGAGCCACTTTATGTATCCCATATAACATTGAAAGACAGACGGATCGAACACAGTACTTTGCATAGGATATCATCGATAACAAAAGTGGAAAAAGGCATTCAAAAAAGGAAAAGAAAAGAAAAAGAAAAGGGAGATAGTTACAGTGGAAAAGGGGAGGTAAGTATGGGCTTAGTCTATTACAAGTTTCGAGTAGCAGCCATTACGAACGCTATGCTTCAGAAGTAACAGCAGACGTGCTTATGTTGCAATGTTGTTCTGGAAAAGAGAAGCTTTTAGTGATTTGTGAGAGACTTGAGAGGAAAACTGTCAAAGGAATTCTAAATGTAAAAGAAAATGGCAAAAAGAGACCATTTACAAGCTCACAGCACATTGCAATAAGTAGGACTTAACATGCAAGTGGTTAACTTCCAATGTAGCAGTCAGAGGATTTGTATCGGCGGCGAGTATTTTGTATCGAAACTACGTATTCATATGGTTGATGTTTTTCTTTGTGGTGAATACAAATGGTCTCTTTATTGCTGCATAATATGTTGTACGGTATGCATGAATGATACTCTGGTTTGAAGAAACAGTTCTTAAAAAAATATATATTTCGGCGAATTAATCACAGGGAAAAGAAGAAGAGTGTGTAGATGTACTGTAACAGTTTCAGGTTGTGTTATTTGAAGGTGTGTCATCTTATATTCCCGCCTCCGCAGGTTCGTCAGATCATGAAGAAATGGGCGGACCTGAAGTGCGACGGGAAGCGGCGCATCGCCGCCCTCAGGGGCACCAACAGCTCTACGCTGAAGAAGAAAACCCTGGGCCCTGTAGAGAGGATGGTTCACAAGATCCTGCTCATGGCCCCCGGATCAGGTAGTGCGGTAGATTCTCAACCTTTTTAATGTCAAAGGACCCCCCTCCCGGTGTGATGTGCTTTAGGCCCACGGACCCCCCATTTGATGTGATTTCTTACGTTTTATTTCTGGGACCTCGATCTACACTGTGAAATCCTCTGTGTTCATTTAACCCATTTGGAACCCTGGCGCTGAGAAACGATGAGGTAAAGCAGGACTTCGGCAACGACAGCCCAAATATGGACGTGCCAGAGAGGTCAGTGCAGATGGCACGTCGCAATGCCCATATGCGGAGATGTCCACGGTGCCCAGATTATGCCTATATATGGAGATCCCTGATGTCGGCACGAATCGACTGTTAAGCAAGGCATTATGCCCATATATGGAGATCCTCAATGTCTGTGCAAATCCACGTTAGGCAAAGGTTTATGTCGCAGTACTGAGTGCCTGGATTATGCCCAAATATGGACACGCCTGATGCCAATACTAACATCATAGCTAACCGACTGCTGCGTACCGACACCTCAACACTCTGACGTGACGTGACGTGACGACAGCTGTTGACGCCACGTGAACGTGAACCCAGTATTTGTCCCAAATTCAGGGAACCATCCTCTCTACAGGTCCCGGGATCTTCTTCCTCAGCATAGTCTGGTTGCTAGGTCACTTAGCTCGGCCATCTAAATGTTATTTCAAGCATGAGCACTGTGCCACAAGCAGTCCCCAGAAAGTACACACATTTTGTCATTTGAATTACACAGAGGTGTGTAATTCAATACAATTTAGGCATTTAACAGACGCTCTTAATCCAGAATGATTTACAATAAGCAAGGTAATGCATCAATACATCAAATGCATAGAAATATTAATCTAAAATACCTATTCAGTAAAAAAGCTTTATATAAAAAAACTAAAAATGGCTATCTAGCTTTCATGTATGGTCATTGAGGGTAGGAGAGTGCTACGGTAAGTGCTATGGGCTTAGGTGGAGTCTGAAGAGGTGAGTCTTCAGACTACAGCAGAAGCTAGGGAGTGAGTCTGTTCTAAGTTCGACAGGGAGTTTATTCCACAGTTTGGGGTCCAGGAGGGCGATTTGTCGAGGACGAGTGGATTCTTGTCCTGTTTTCTTTTAGCTAGGCCAGCATCCCTGTGTTAGCTGATCTGAGTGAATGGGTGGGGTTGTAGGGGTTGATCAGGCTTTGGAGGTATGGAGGTGCCATACCAATAAAGCAAACATTGAGGAATGGCAGCTTTTAGAATGTAATTTTGAAACGGGTGAAGCATAAAATAATGGATCACGCAGTATTTATCTAGGCTCGGCAAGGAGTTTTGACGGGTCATATTTCTATCCACTGATTGGACAGATACTAATAACAGTGATCTGGAGTGGGACGATGATGACGAGATGGATTTGAAGAAGTGGCAGCTGGCGAAGGGCGTCCCCCCTCCCCCCACCCCAGCCTTCAGCTACCTGAGCACGGGGGACAACTCCCTCATCCTGCCCGGAGGATCCTCCTTCGACGTGTCGCCCCTCTCCACGCCCGAGAAAGAACCCAGCGGTAAAGATGATTGATTTTTGTTTTGTTTTGGTCTGGGTTAGAGGTGGGACGTTCGACTCGATTGAACGCCTCTTTAAAATGAACGTTGGGATCTGGTTCGCTGCATAGGTGATTTTGATGAGGGGGAGTAATCAATACTGCAATGTAGAAATACTCAAGTAGAAGTTCGGAATTAAAATGTATGTGAGTAAAAGTACAAAAGTATTTATCAAAATGTACTTAAAATACCAATAGTAGAAAGTAAAATGTTGAAAAAAGGCCGATACAAGCTTGTAGATCTGCTATTTTCAAATGGCGGAAATGTATCTACTGTAGGGTTGAAGTGATTTGTAATTATAATCCAAATCTACAAAGTAACTACTAAAATGAGCCAGTCCTTTGAACGGCTCTTTGAAAGGAACAGATCCCAGAGATCCGGCTCACTTCAAAGAGCCATAAACCCCATCTCTAGTCTGGGTATTGCTTGGGTGCACTCCCAAGTGAGAACTGGCTATCGACTCCTCTTCGATTTAGTGTAGAAACATGGCGATGCTCATAGTCGGAGAAAAATGACACTGGTAGAGGTTTGGGTTGTGTTGTTGGGACCTTGCCGTCATATTACTCCAACGATATCTGCAGTAGAAAGAAATCACACCTTGAAATCACACCTTGCAATGTAAGTCAATGTCTGTGATTTGTATTTGGATCACCCTTCCTTTTTTTCTTTTCTCAATGGAGAGAACTACGGAACATAACTCACCAATAGCAACTCACCATGGTTTAGCAACTCAACCCAAACCTCTATCAAAGTGTCATTTTTGCTTTGAACAAGAAAGTTTTACGTTTAGTAAAAGTTTATTTCAGGCATGAATTGTATTCTGACAGGAACTTCCCACCCAGATCTCACTTGACATGAATGCACCATTAGTTAAGTAGTCCCCCCAGGAATCTGCGGAGAAAAAGTCTTGATTACGTGGAGCACAATCCTGATTCTGCAGAATTCTGCTGATAACAATTCTTGATTCCGCGGACATTTAAAAACAACTCCGGAACAACCTAAAATGACCAGTTATCAAGCAAAAAAAGATTTAGTTCTAATCAAGTAAAACCCTTCATGAAATGGCTACAATTAATAGTAATTAACTCATTTGTAGCCGATCCCGAGTATACTCGCGAAAAATACTCGAGTATTTAGAGTGCCGATCCCGCGTATACTCGCGAAATATACTGTATATACAGTAAAGCTGGCAAGGGCTACGTACCGTCCGTTGGAAAGTGCTGGCACGGGTGGACTCGCCGATTCATCAACATCGCGCATCCACGTGCACAAAATTGTGATCCCTTAGCATGGAAGCCAACGGTCATTCTCATCTTTGATGTCCATTTTCTCCAAAAAAACACTTTTGATGCCAAGTATGGCATTGGATTCTCGCTAAAATAGTACAAGCTGAAAGGCATCGATCCGCCATTACTGTTACCACATGGGACGACATCACTTCCGGGTAAATTTCTAAATGTCGTCAAGTAGGAATTGTTTGCGCAATCTACTTCCGGCCTTCAAAATAAGACACTGGCCGCGGACGGAGCAAGCGAACGGCAGCATGGACATTTTAACCCGTTCATGTCTGGAGCACTAAATGGGTTAATGGTTAGAATAATCAAATATTCGAATAATAGTTTTTGAAAATAAAAATTGTTTATTCTCTTCTGCATTAGCATTGTCATTGCCAGGACCATATACTATGTCAGGACACAGTTTCATGTAGGAATGTGGGACCATCCAGAGATCCATCAGTCAAACTATTTATTCCCCCAGGGCCCTGTGAAGCAAAGACCTTTGAGGTGGCCTCACCATGTAGGCTACAAATCGTTTTATAATGGGAGTAATAACTGACAATGACATAATGTCAGGTTTTACTGTTATTCCGCGGACGGCAGAAATATCCACGAATGGCCGAGAAATGGGGGGACTAGTTAAGGTAGAGCTTCTCTATCTCACTTGTTTTGTCTCCCCCCTCTCCCCAGGGGATCCTTACCATGCCTCGTCTGATTTAGAGTTTGACATGATTGAAGATGGTAAGAGCTTTGCACGTCTATTCGTTTTTTCTTTTCTTTCTCTGAATTATGTGAAAGTGAAAAAAATAAAACGCTACTTGATTGCGACTATAGGTCGCAGTTAACTATGAAAACAGTCACATCCTTATATCCGTGAGTAACGCCTCTGACCTGTTGTGACGTCACATCGTTGTGAGTTGTGACATCACATTGTGACATCATATTCTGTCCTTGTCCCTTGTATGCCCATATTTCTTTCTTTTACTATTGAAATAATCACACCTGGTTACAGATGGACTGCTTTGTTGCATGTGCTACGTGCAAGTCAAGTCGTGCATGTATAGTGTGTTAATTAATTTGACATAAACCAATACCTCATTTCAAGCCGTCTTCATCGATATGTATATCTTGAATGTTGATACCTCGATAGATAGTTTTTGATATATTGCCCAGCCTTAACGTACAGTGCATATTTTGTACAAGTGATGTGTAAATGAATAAATCTACACGGGTTTGTTTCTGCTCTGGCAGATTTCGACGACGACGACAAGGAGCTGGACGCCGTGTTCTCGCGCCTGCCGTCCTCCGGAGGCGGAGGCGGCGGCGGCGCCTCGTCCTCCTCCGCCAGCTCCTCGCTCCCCCCCCTCGACCCCCTCTTCTCCTCCTCCCCCGGCGGGGGGGAGGCGCTGCTGAAGTTCAAGCCCCGCCACACCTACTCCCGGAGCATCATGCCCGGCAGCAACCCGTCCTCCCTCCCCAGACCTCCGCCCGGCCCCGGACCTCCTCCTCCTCAACAAACCTCCATCCCCGTTTCCGCTTTCCTCCCGCTGCTCACCTCCGACTCCTCCGCCTCGTCCTCCCTGGCTCCCATGACAACGGGAACGTCGTCGTCGGGGAGGGAGGAGGCTCCTCCTCCTCCCGCCTCCTCCTCCTCCTTCGCCACCAACGGCACCACCTTCCATCCCGGCACCTCCTTAATGTCTTCCTCCGTCTTTCCTCCGAACCCCTCGTCTTCCTCCGTCTTTCCCCCGCCCTCCTCCTCCGCGGTCTTCCCGCCTCCGCCTCCTCACCCCTCTTACTCCCAGCAGCCGCCGCACCACCTCCCGCCGCACCTCCTCCCGCCGCACCTCCTCCACCCCCCCTCGTCGGCCCCCCCTCCTCCTCCTCCTCCTCGGGGCCCCCAGCTCTCGGCACTGGCCGCCCAGAGCCTGCAGCAGCAGCACGCGTCGCGCCTGCTGCTGTCCCAGGTGTCGCACTCGCTGGGCACGCTGGCGCAGTCGGTGCAGCTGCTGGTGGAGAGCCAGCAGGAGTTCGTGCAGGAGTCGCTGACAATGCAGCGCGAGACCGTGGACATCCTGAGGGACTTCTCCGGCACGGTGCTCGCCATGTTGGGCAGCGCCGGCGGCGGCGGGGGGAAGCCCGGCGAGAAGTCTGGCAGTGGCGGCGCTGCTGCTGGTGGTGGAAGTGGCACCGCACAGCGGCCGGTGTGAGCAAACGTCGGGAAGTTGGAGACGGTCGGGTCGATCGACGTCGCGGTTTCCGAGAAGGAGGGGATGGCAGATCATGGACAAAGAACGCTGGACAGAATCCTTCCATGCAGTGTGGAGAAACGATGGAGAGAGATTTGAACGTTCGGACAAGGAGGTTTTTAAGGGGTTAAAACACCCTTAAAAACCCTAATGGCGTCTCTATTCTGGGGGTGAACATTCGGCGTAAAATAGCCGATCTACAAGCTCACATTGAGCTAGTAGATAGGCTGTTTTCAGCAAAGATATTTGGTGTAGAGCTGTGGTTCTCAAAGTGGATTTCAGTGACTCTCTAGGTTCCTTTATGGGGGTCTATTGACCCATACAAGTCTGTAACTCTGACAGTGTACAAATGGAACCAAATGAACCCGTTAGGGTTCATTTGGTTCCATTTGTACACTGTCAGAGTTGGTTCCATTTGTACACTGTCAGAGTTAAGGGGAGACCTTGAAATTTCTAAGTTTGAGAAACACTGGTGTAGAGGAAGGAACAAACTGGGCCTATGTAAGGTTTACGTGGTCTAAACACAACACAGGATATTTCAGTTTGTAAATGGTGCGAGCGATGGACACGGGTGGTGGTGGGTGAAAAGGACATGGGTGGGTGGTGGGCTGAGGGTGGCGTTTTGTGTAAGAGCAGCAGGTGATGCCATGCTAGGGTGCAGATAGATGCACGCACACACACACACACCTGGATGTCACATGAAAGGTAAATGCTACATTTCTCTTGCACATCCCTTTTTGTTTAGTTTTTCATTTCAGCGACGACATACACAGGAGTTCACAGTCGGGAGAACACGCACAGTATATCAGAGTGTTCATTTATCTCTGAGAAATGTGCAAATGGATCTTTTACAGTGCAGGGGGGCTTTATTTGCTTAGAATATGGAATTAAATTATAACTGACTGTTTTTTTGTTGTTATTGTTGAGAACTACTGTTTTTAAAGGACACTGAAAACAAAACCTAACTAATCTATAGTTTATTAACGATGGCAGTTGTACATAGATTCTACCCTGATGGAAATGAAACGCCCACATGTTGAACGGTTCTTCAGATATTATGCAAATACGAATGTGCTTTTGTGTTGCTAGACAAACTCTGACAGATGACCATTATTCTAAGGATGTTAACTCTGTGGTCAGTCAGAGAGAGAATGATGAGGACATAATGTTACATAATATATTTTAAAGGAACTAACAACTCTAACAATAAGCCAGCTCTGTATCGCAGGGTGCAGACAAATGGCCGCCAGCCTCTGCCAAGCCGTAGCTATTAACTGTCAACTCTAGTAGAGCGGGTGTTCTTTTCCTTTGTTGAGTACGAATGTGATTATCGGTGTCGGAGAAGTTACTTGCAAAATGTAATGTGTTACTTTTACAATTCAAAGAAATGTGGTGATATACTAGATTACTTTGAGGCAAGTAACACAACATGATTGTGTTACTTTCACAAAAGGCCCTTAAATGGGGTGCGAGAGGACTAGACCAAATCATTTTGAATAGAGCAGAATGCCACAATGGTATTACGATATTTTAGCAGCCTAAATTAAAATGTCATGATTAAACACATTTCACTCATACGTTGCAGTGCTCTCCATATGTGCAGGGTGCTATATTTTGAATTTGTATCTGATGATACCAACACCGATGATGTATATTTACCAACACACATGAATGTGTGTAAGCAACTACACAGGCATAGGATATCTGCCAAAATATACGGGGTGAATTTTAGAAACAAACTGAACCCACCTAACATGTCCGTGAGCGTTTTGCTTTGAGTTAACGAACCACCACCAAGAAAGTGTCTCTTTAAGAAAACATAATATATTTTAGTTTATATTTTGTGGTAGGGCAAACATCTGTTAATTGAACATGTGTTCTTAAACACTTTTTTTTGTACGTGTGCTTGTTTTAAGTGTTTAATCTGTTGACAGAAAATCATTCTCTTTGATTGGGAAGGTCGGGTTTCTGTAACGGCCACTTTGTCAGGTAATAATCAACCAATCAATAGATCATCAAGTCCTATTCTAGAAGCCAAATCTGTTTGTTGGTGAAAGTGATAGCAGAGGTTGGGCTTAACCCATTCAGAACGGGTACACATTATTGTGTATCATTATTTTATGCTTTAACTATTGAAAAATAGCAGATATACAAGCTCACAGCGCGCTGCGAGCTTGTAGATCTGCTATTTTTGAAAAATCGTGAAAATTTGAATTCTAATAAGTGTCTTGAATCCTTCTAAGGTTTTTGAAAAACCAATGTTTCTATGTCAGCAATCTGGCCAGCCATCGTCAAAGAAAAGGTCCTTTTCACTTAACTGGAGCTCAGTTAGTCTGTTCTTGAGAGACTACTATGTCAGTGGTTCTCAAACGTTTTCATGTGAAGGACCCCACAAAATTATATTTATTTGGCCACGGACCCCCATCTCAAAATATTTAGTTCCAGGGACCCCCCAGAAGCAAAATTTGAGTTACAAACGTTCGCTTTGAAAATACATATATTCAAAGAACTTTTTCAAAAATAGCAGATCTACAAGCTCGCAGCGCGGCACTCGGTGCCGCGCTGTGAGCTTGTATATCTGCTATTTTTCACTGGTTAAAGCATTCAATAATTCTCTGCCTAAATGGGTTAATTTCTCACTACGTGAACATTGTACAACAGTGTTTTTACCAGGGGTTTCCTTGACAGCGTTTCAGGGGGTCCTCAGCCAAATGAGCAGTTCAATGTCACTATAATTCAATTCACTGGGATATTTAATACAAAAAGAATTGTACAAATGAATGACTTCTAACGTCCATCCTGGAAAAAAGATATGCACAACAATGTTATTGTGTGGCATCTTTATTGCCTTCTTGCCATGTGCAAATGCCTGTGACACTAAAGCAGGGGTCTTCATCAGGGGTCCGGCACCCCTAGGGGGTCCTCAGAGTTACTACATGGGGGGGTCCTCCAAATCTTTCTGTGATAGGAACTTGTTTTTTCCCCTTTTCTTATATTAACCACTTGAACCATAGTGTCCATATTCTGAGAACTTTAGCCAAAAATAGCAGATCTACAAGCTTACAACACCTCGCAGCGCGAGGCGTTGTGAGCTTGTAGATCGTCTATTTTCGGCAAAGAGCTTTGAAGGGGGAAAAGAGCAGACTAAGCACAGTGAAAGGTCAAGTTTATTAAGTGTTAACGGTTCAAGTGGTTAAATATCTGAAAACCCACATTAACATGAATCCAAAATACACTGATGATCGTGCTGTCAAACCATACAACTGGAATCTATGATAAGGTAGTGGGGGTCCCTGCTTCATCATTCTCTCAACTAAGGGATCCTTGGCCTGAAAACGTTGAAGGCCCCTGCACTAAAGATACACAGGGTCCCTCAAATGGAAAACACGATCTCTTCCGTGATTTCCCGACGGTGCAGAAACACCTGAAACAAGCACGTTTTGCTGTTGAGTTTGACCCATGTCGTGTTAAGACTGCAAATCACCAAAGAGAACGTGAGCTGTTTTCTTTGCTTCATCAGCTGCCTGTCGGTGTCCAACTGATCTCCTTTTAACCTAATCTGCTGTAACACTAGGCTGTGTGATGTTTCCTACAACCAAAATAAAATTAACTTTACTATATAAAAGATTGTGGTTATGTGTAATAATCGCTGCATTGTAGTGATTAATATTCAGAACAGGTACACAATATTGTGTATCATTATTTTATGCTTTAACTATTGAAAAATAGCAGATATACAAGCTCACGAGCTTGTAGATCTGCTATAAATGGTGAAAATTAGAATTTTGAATCCTAAGGTTTTTTGAAAAACCAATGTTTTTATGTCAGCAATCTGGCCAGCCATCGTCAAAGAAAAGGTCCTTTTCACTTAACTGGAGCTCAGTTAGTCTGTTCTTGAGAGACTACTATGTCAGTGGTTCTCAAACCTTTTCATGTGAAGGACCCCCAAACTGATATGTATTTGGCCACGGACCCCCATCTCAACATATTTAGTTCCAGGGACCACCCAGAAGCAAAATTTGAGTTACAAACGTTCGCATTAAAAAATACATACTTATATTCAAAGATTTGCACACATTTTCACAACTTTTTCAAAAATAGCAGATCTACAAGCTCGCAGCGCACTGTGAGCTTGTATATCTGCTATTTTTCAACAGTTAAATCATTCAATAATTCTAGGCCTAAATGGGTTAAGACTAGTGGTGTACGGTAACAAAGTACATATACCGTACTTGTAATCGTGGAGACAAATATTGTACTGTTGACTGCACTAAATTTCAAGAAGGGAAAACGTATATGAATAAGCCACTTAAGCCCTATTTCAAATAGAGTGAAAATTGAATTTATGAATGAGTAAATATTTATTTATACAAAAACAAATTGCAATAACTGCTGTTATTTCACTTCAAGTTCACCTCAAACCTATTCATGTATGACATCAGAATGATAATCATATGTCACTGTACATCTGAGTGCAATGTACTGAATATGTACCACTTGTTGCTGCATTTACTGAATCTTTTATACCACATATTGTCACATCTAATTGGAAATATAAAAAACAAACATATTCAATATATAACAATGTCAATGCATATGCATCACAGCCTGCTTGTATTTCTTGGACAAACCCAATCCAAATCCAAGAGGATGAACATCTGGGATAACTTGCATCTGGAGCTCTTCAATTGCTAAAGGTGATATATCACATTTTCTGTGTCTGTAAACATTGTTAAAGTAAATGTTAAGCTTTTTGGTTGACCACCAATACATTAAACTGCCAATATAACTGGACCCGGTAGCCATTTTACAGCCAACTGTCCTAAGACAATACCTTTATTAACGCCTGGCCCTGAGCAGCAATTCAGGGTCCACAGAAGTGAAGAGCAACAAAGTAACATGTTCAACAACAAAAGAAAAAGAGAAACGTAAAATAACAAGACAAATGTGTGTTCTTCTCGCTCCGTTCAAATAATTGATAATTGTCATCTAACTCAGTGGTTCTCAACCTGTGGGTAGAGACCCGCAGGGGGGTCCCCAAATTATTTTGGGTGGTCGCCAGATGATTAACTTAACGTGCAACATTGTTTTCTCTCTCAACAGTAAACAAACCAACATAAGGTTTAAGTGTATAGACTCCGAGGGTATCTGCACATTTCCAAAGTGACAATTTAAGGACTTTTTTAATACCTCTAAAATGACAAATTAAACATTGGCCAAATTGTCCAATTTTAGAGGCAGAAATTGTGAAAATAGCCGATCTACATGCTCACGCCTCGCAATGCGAAGCGCATGTAGACCTGCTATTTTCACAACAGAACTGCGTTATACAAAATGTAATGCCTCAACTCTTAGTGCTCGTCAACACCGTTAAAATATTATTATTATGGGGCGTCCTGAAAAGAACCACTGAACTAACTGCCTGTCCTGAACACAATTACTGTGTTCCGTGCTCCAGGCTACACTAGCTGGATGAGGACCTTCTCTTAAAGGGCTGGCATGAATGAATATCAAATATCAATTCTAAATACTGAATGGAGCAACTTAAAAGCTCTCCGGGGTGTTCACAAAAGCCTGCGTAGACAATAAAACTACCCAAGGTTTTGTAATATCCCCCTTAAAAGTGCCGTTAATTTGTTGGATTTGTCTTTTGCAGTGAATGGCAAAGTTCTAGCTCATTCTACCTCTCACACATTAAACGGTAGCCCTAAGCATGCAGGGTTAAAGCAAAAAAAAAAAAGAATCCAAAGACTGAAAATAATTTTCAGACCATGTCCCAATATGTGACTTTAGAAACATGGCGCGCGCAGCGCACACCTATATTGTTTCCCTGAAGTTCTGAACTGCCTTCACTGAATGTGTGTGCCAATCCATGCTTCATTTTATAGAAGTATCCTCTGCAGTTCTGTTGTGTTCTATGCTAGTCTGGCCAATTCAAATACTCATATCTTGAAATGATAACTGCTTTATAGTTTGGAGATCACTTGACTAGTGTTTTGACGACTTTTTCATTCACGCCGTGGCCATCGCTACACCTCCCCCTTATTAATGTATTTATTTGCGGATCTGCACTGATCTCAGAAATAGCCCCTATGGAATCCTCAAGACAGAAATCAGTCCCCAGGACCGAGAACTTTAACCCCCAATGAATGGCAAAGTTTTGTCATTCTACCTCTCTCAACACATTAGCCTCTGTTAGCGTCCACACCAACAAAGCGTTAAGGCCCAATATAAAGGCGGTGCGTGCGAGGTTAAAGAGAGTTTGGCGTTCAGCTGTGGTTGTGCTTGAAAGAAAAAAGGAGGCTCAGTGATCGAATCTCCTCAGTCTTCTCCTCCGGATCTCCTCGGCATCCTCCTCCTCTGGCGGGTTGAAACCATAGGGAGGAGGTGGTGCAGTAGCTCCCCTTCCTGCAAATGCATGAGTTTGACCAGGATTATGACTAGGATTATTCATACAGTATCTTCTATGGCAGGGGTTCCCAAACTTTTTTGTCTCAGGGCACCCCATCAATATTTTTTTTAATCCGAGGCACCCCTACATTATAATTTTCACTCCCAGCACCTTATATTTATAGCATATCGTCGTTATCGGGTGGAAACCTTGTATGTCCAAAACCATTCGTTTTGTATTTATCATCTATAAAATGTTCTAAACTAGTGAAAACAGCAGATCTACAAGCACACAACGCCTCGCGATGTGTGCTTGTAGATCGGCTGTTTTCACTAGTTTTGTGCGACAGTCTTGATGAAGCAGGGCTTTGCTTTACCAAAAGACGTACGCATTTGAAACTTGAAGATATGAGGTTTCTGCCCGACAGTGACAATATTTTAGTGATTATGTTGCGAGGAAAACGTTGAGATAATGACTAAAAATAACTTTGTACTTCAAGTTTAAAATGATACTAAATATTTTTTCAAGTGTCCAAATAAATTCCAAATATTATCAAATGATCTTGCGGCACCCCTGGACTGCCGTCGCGGCACCCCAGGGTGCCCCGTCACCCACTTTGAAAACCCCTGTTCTAGGGATGGGACGACATGAAAATGTCATGTCACGATTACTGTGACCATCGATTTACGATATTATCGCGATAATGAAAACATCCCCGACATCCATTATCCTGGGGCGGGAACATTTGCCCAAAAAAATAGCAGATCTACAAGCTCACATAATTAGATTCATTTTTCTTTATCGCGTCCCAGCTCTGCTTATAATACATATTGATCATACTTTACACCTGTAAACCTGTGATGCTGACAGAACCCTCGCTTAAAAGCCCCAAGGACAACGATCCACTAGTCCTAGACTCTTCGCCCTCCTGGCCCCCAAACTGTGGAATAAACTCCCAGTTGCACTTAGAACGACAGACTCTCTCCCTAACTTCCCCTCTTCAGACTCCACCGTAGCCCATAGCACTTACTGTAGCACACTCAATGACCATACATGGAATTTAGATTTCTTTATATGTTTTTTGTTTTTTATACGTTTCTTTTGGTGCTTGGTCTACCGAAGTTTTTTCTTAGATTACTATTTCTATGCATTCATGCTGATGTATTGATGTATTACCTTTGCTTATTGTAAATCGTTCTGGATTAAGAGCGTCTGCCAAATGCCTAGATTGACGTGATCTTTAACTGGCCGTAAAAGGTCAAGGTTGGCAATAAGCTGCACGACTCAACTATGCACACTTCTATGTTGCCATTATAATAATAATAATTATGATTATGATTAATATGGTTAGCTGTATTACCTGTGTTATTCAGGCTGTTTCTGAGGGCAGCTTCATACTGTTCCTCTTCGGTCATTCCCGCCGCGTAACCTGTGTAAGCTGGTGTTGAACTCTGGCTCGCTGAGTAAGGACCTTCTCCCCTGCTGCCACTGGAGCCTGCATGGACACACACAGATAGGGGTGGGCGATATGGTGATAAATGTTGTTGAGATGATACGATGTCTCCACGATATGCCTTTTCAGAGATATCGTATATATCGTGATACAACAGGGTTCCCCAATTAGTTTTCCCCAAGGGCCGAATTATGTCTAGGGTACCAAGCCGAGGGCCACAGCATTGCAGGGGGCGACGGTGGCGTTCCCACTACTCCAGCGACGTTGTCGGGTGAAAATCTTGTATGTCCAAAACCGTTCGTTTTGAATTTATCATTTTAAAAATGATTTAAACTAGTGAAAACAGTCAATCTACAAGCACACAACGCCCGTTGTGTGCTTGTAGATCTGCTGTTTTCACTACTTTTGTGCGACAGCCTTGTATGATTTGCGAAAGAACATACAAATTTGGAGATACGAGATTTCCACCTGACAACGACGATATACTAGTGTTGTTGCTGCTCTTATACCACCATTATTACTGGGGTTGGTGTGGGCCAGACAGTAGCCCCCCGCGGGCCGCAAATGGCCCGCGGGCCGCCTATTGGGGAACCCTGTGATACAATGAGGGAGCCTTATCCTGTTGAATTGTTAATACAGAGATTCATTGCAGAATGCATTTAAACCTGCATTTTGGTCTAAATCAGTAGTTCTCAAACTTTAAAATGTCAAGGTCAACTCTGACAGTATACAAATGAAATCAAATGGACCCGTAATTTACCCTTACATACTTGTAAGGGTCAATTTAGACCTCCCAAAAAGGAACCCAGAGAGTCCCTGGACCCCACTTTGAGGACCACTGGTCTAAATGATCTGTTACTCCTTTTTCTTTTAGTTTTTGTTACCATGTAGGTGGTTGTACTGTTAAGTAATTTGAAAAATAACCATAGAAATCGTGATAAGATTGTGTACCGTGATACAGCTTGGAAGATTATCGTGATATTGTATTTTTCCACATTGCCCACCCCTACACACAGACACACCAAGAAAAGAGTAGGATACACATGAGCTGCACAGCCAAGTGACCTCAGTGAGGTGAGTGTGAGTGTGCATTAGGAGCCCTTATTATGCCTTAACAGTGCTGACTTGTTTTCCATAGATTTAGAACAGTTCAGGTCATTGTGAATTTTCTTAATATGTCGTACCTGAGGAGTAGTAGTGTGTATTTGGTCTGGAATGATATCCATTCGACGTCACAAATCCTGTTGGGGGAAGAATTTCAGTTCTCAAAGTTAAAAAAAAGTTAAAGGCCACCCATAAAATAAAAAGTATTTTGTTGCATAACTATTACACAATCAATTTGTGTTATGTTAGGGGTGGCGAATCATTCTGGAGGTGAACACCTAAGATTGATCTATAGTATACTGTGTACACATAGACCCTGTCCTGGACATGGGTTCATAATCATTTGTGGTCCCATAATTCGTTCACGGACACGCATGCACGCACCTGCACATTTGGTCATGATGGTCTTTAGGGGTCCAGTGGTATACAGCAAACCTACCAGGATACCAGCGAGATGACCAATCAGAGATGTCCTGAAAGATGTACAATGTACTGTTATCAACATTATGGTTCAGAGACACGCAGCAGTTTATAAATGATATAGCTATGTTTCAAATAGCTATATTATCCAACTAAAAGGTATGCCAATAAATGCTCCTAAAAACACACTATCCACTTCTGAGTGAGCAATACTTATGGTACTCAAAGGCAGTGGTTCCCAGGGGGGTCCCCAGATGATTAACTTAATGTGCAACATTGTTTTCTCACTCAACAGTAAACAAACTAACATAAAGTTTAAGTGTATATAGGTTATCTGCACATTTCCAAAGTGAAAATTTAAGGACTTTTTAATACCTCTAAAATGACAAATTAAACTTTGGACAAATTGTCAAATATTAGAGACATAAATTGTGAAAATCTATGGCGTTGTGAGCATGTAGATCTGCTATTTTCACAATATAACCGTGTTATACCAAATGTAATGCCTCAACTCTTAGTGCTCGCCAGGGCAGGGGGTCCACAGTTAAAATATGATTATTTGGGGGGTCGCGGCCTGAAAAGGTTGAGAACCACTGCTCAAAGGGGCTCGGGTGCACTGGGTGTTCCTGTTGTGACAGGAGGAGACTCACCCGGGATTTGTCAAGTGAATCAGCACCAGCTCCACCCAGCTAGCGTAGCTATTGGCCACAGGGACGCCCATCACATAGGTCACGCCCCCGGGGTGGTAGTGGTTGTTGACCACCTTGAGAGCAAACAGGACGCCTGGAGACAGGGAAACAGAATTACAAACAAACACTGTACACTGTGTACAGTTAAAACATTTCCCGTAATGCTGCTTTCAAATCTCCACCACACGTAAACATCAATGGATGTCCAATTCATTTCCTGGCTGTATTCTGTGGACCTGATCTAGATTATGCATTTCTATACTCTGAACGACGGAAGGAGGGGAGGGCCATTTCACATCCATTCATTGCATAAGGCTTCCCCCTGCCGTCAGTTTGGCAACAGTACACTGTTAACTATTAACAGTATGCAGACAACATCGCAATGGTAGCTGAACACACGTCCTCCGCTCAAGAGCTATTAACACTCAAAAAGACAGAATGCCTGCTTCTGAATGAAGACTCTGATGTCTGATCATCCAACCATCTGCTCCATAGACGGCAGTGAATAAGTTACATCTTATACGGCAGTCAGACCTCTCAAGAGCTACCAAGGTCAACTTGTTCAAATCGAACCCTGACCTCCCAGTCTCAGGGCGGACACTCTAACCAAAAGGCCACATTACAAATATATACAGTATATATTCAAAGATTTGCACACATTTTCACGACTTTCGAATAGCCAGAGTGTAAAACCTCTTTTTCACCTCTATCGAAAATCTGTTCACCCATTTTTTCCCAAATGTACACCTATTATGACATGGTGCCCAGAATAGGGTCACCACTCACCAAACCTATATGATAAATGAATCACACAACAGCATTGGACTGATATTAACTCGTATTATTTGACCAGGAGAGGTGAGAGAGAGAGAGAGAGAGAGAGAGAGAGAGAGAGAGAGAGAAAGAGATAAAAAGAGACAGAGATAGAGAGTCCACAACTAGGGCTGTCACGATTATGACATTTTACATGCCGATTAATTGTCACTCAAATAATTGCGATTAACGATTTTATTGTGTTTTTGTAGTTGACAATTACGACATATTTGACAACTTTATACTTAAAAAAGAACATTGAGTGGAAATAGCCGATCTACAAGCTCACAACGCGTCGCGATGCGACGCGTTGTGAGCTTGTATATCTGCTATTTCCACTACTTTTTGAAAGTGTTTGTAACTATATTAACATTTCTCGATTATGACGATTATGTAAAATAATTGCGATTACCTCAAATAATTGCGATTAGACGATTATGTAATAATTGTGACAGCCCTATCCACAACAACAGCTCTACCTGAGAAGCCCACAGCACACTGCATGCTGAACGACTGGTCCTGGGCGAGCTCTGTCAGGCCCGCCTCCAGCCCCAGATAGACCAATCCCGTGAGCAGGGAGAAGACGGACAGCAGGTAGGCGAACCAGGCTCCGCCCAGCCGGCGCTCCAGCTTGATGCCCTTCCACAGGAAGGAGGCCATGTTGAAGTAGAGATGCCAGTCGTCTGCGTGGTGCAGCGGGGAGAGCAGGAGCCGGCGCCAGTCGCCCCGCCAGTACGCCTGATGCACACTCACACACGCCTGGGGACAATATGGAAAAATACAATATCGCGATATTTTCCCAAGCGGTATCACGATACACAATCTTATCAACATTGTTTTTCATGTTGGTTTTTATGGTTATTTTTCAAGTTACTTAATAGTACAACCACCTATAAGGTAGGGCTTTCACCAACTAGTCGACTAGTTGACTAGTCGACTAGTATAACCACTAGTCGATCTTGTAGGTACTAGTCGAAAAGTCGGAAAAAATTAAAAACAAAAATATTTTCGTTTTTTTTTTTTTTTAGTTTTTTTTTATGAAGGCCTAGCAAACTCATTTCAATTCGATTATAGTTGTTTTATTTCTAACAACCATTACAAACGGAATATTATTATCCAGTCACACACACACAAATTGCTGCATCTCCCTAGCGAGGGTTAATAATCCCTGCACCGTGAGTTCACACAGAGGTCACCAAAGTGCTGAAAGTCGCGCGTCTGCACACAGCAGTGAGTTGAGACGAATACCAGTAGAGTCGCCGGAATGAAACTCGCCGGGAAACAGGGGGTGCGTTCGGAAAAGCACACCGCGTGGGGCTACGGTGCGCTTTTTCAGTCTGAATTCTGAAGGTAAACTTTCTGAAAAGCAGCAGTTGCTAACCTAATGTTGCTGTTGATGTTTATAAACTAGGATAAATTATGGTGATAGTCTTAATCTCACAGTATCACAAATGTTAATGCTAGAAACAACAAACATGTACAGTAGGACAAACAATCACAGTATGCCTTCTTCAGTATCAACATGAATTAATATTCTAATATTCTATTATAATTTACCCTAGTTTATAAACATCAATAGCAACATTAGGTTAGCAACTACTGCTTTTCAGAAAGTTTACCTTCAGAGTTCAGACTGAAAAAGCGCACCGTTGCCCCACCCGGTGCGCATTTCCGAACGCACCCCCCGTTTCCAGGCGAGCTTCATTCCGGCGACTCTACCTGTTACCGTTGAGACTAGTCCTACAGAATAGAGTTGTTTAACAGTATAACACCGTAGCGCGATCAAAGCAGCAAGTGAGGACAGCCCAGTTCTTGCTACAACAGACCGACCGATCCCGCACGTTCGTTTGATTAGAAGTAATTAAAAGACAGAGGAGTGTTAGCGAGCTAGCCTACTAAAGCCTAGCCTGCATGGCTAGCCGACCAATGCAAATGGTTATATGTGATTTGTTTACGAGAGACAGCAGCTATTGGTGAGTCCAAGCATGGGTTTCTATTTCTATTACTGTAGCAGCTAAAATGGATGTGGCTGTGAAATGCTGGTCTTGTTATGGTGCGCTAACTTGCACACGTGGGGTTTGTGTGAGTAACCGTTGTCATGGTAACTTGGCTGCTGTGAAAAGCCGTGCCACAACGCTCTTTATTATGACATAATATGTTAACGACTAGTCGACTAGTCGACTACCAGTGGCTTCAACTAGTCGATCTGTAAAAAATACTTGAAGTGAAAGCCCTACTATAAGGTAACAAAAACTAAAAGAAAAAGGAGTAACAGAACATTTAAACCAGTAGTCCTCTAAGTGGGGTCCAGGGACTCTGTGGGTTCCTTTTGAAGGTTTAAATTGATCCTTACAAGTATGTAACTCTGACAGTGTACAAATGAAACCAAATACGTGTCCATTTGGTTTCATTTGTATACTGTTAAAGGGAGACCTTAATTTAAAGGGAGACCTTGACATTTTAAAGTTTGAGAACTACTGTACTGATTTAGACCAAAATGCTGGTTTAAATTAAGTTCTGCAATGAATCTCTGTATTAACAATTCAACAGGATTTTTTATAAGGCTCCCTCATTGAATCACAATATATATGATATCTCTGAAAAGGCATGTTGTGGAGACATTGTATCGTCTCAATGATATTTGTCACTATATCGCCACCCCTAAGCCTGGGGACATACTGTAGTGGTGGTGGCGGCAGTGTGACATTATGTTGATAACAGGGGCACAACAGTTAATAATGCAATCGATTTAATTGATTACAAAAGATTATCGATTGCGGCGGTCAAATTTGAATACCGTAAATTCTCTTATAGGAACCCGGGCTATTATTTGTCTCAAGAGTAGCGGGCACCAGGCTCTTGTTGGAAGCAGGACAGTATAAGAGACAAGGCTTTTATTCCTATTTCTCAAAAATATCAGAATGATTCAGATCAGATTTTTTTATTAGATACCGTATTTTTGGAAAAAAATATAAATATTATATATTATATATTAGGTTATTTATAAAGAAAAGCGTTTTTATTGGAAAATCATCATAGAAAGGCTCATACAGAGATAACATTCTGCTGTATTGTATTGCATTAACCAATTCATACTGAAAATCAGCTCCTCATAATGTGTATCAGAATAGAATACAGTCCACACAGCATACTGCTGGGGAATAAAAAACACCACATTTCCCATCAAGCTCAGCGGCTCGTTTCGTCATTCAGATGCGACTCTCCCTGGTAAACAGGAACCACAGGATACTAGCATGGATACTAGTATAGCCGCATTAGCTTCATTGAGCTTCATTTACTGTTTGGATTAAACTTCCACGCTAAAGATCTCATGTGCGGCCGTCATCCACGCCGCGCGAGGACTACGCACACGCACGCGCCCCGGTAAGTTGCCAAAGTCATCCGTCTTTGCCAAACGGAACGTGAAATGAGCGGCGTCCAAATATCGCTGCGCAGTTTGTAGACAGTGTACGGTAAATCACCGTAACAGCTGGCTTGGGATGTGAGTGACAGTCAGACAGAGTGGAGAAAGGTACTCCTGAATGATACGTAACGTAAAAAAAAGAGGAAAAAGGAGGCTCTTATTGGAGCGTCGGCTCTTAATTACTTAACTCAATTGCGCACCCGGAAATTAAAGCAGGTCCGGTTCTTTATTAAATATAGGATATTATTAGAGCATTTACGGTATATGTTTATGTATTTATTTTCAAAAATATCTCAAATAGTCGATCTTTAACTTAAAGGGGAAGACCACCCATTTTCAATATTGAACTATGTCATTAATATAACTTAGAGGAGTTTGTGGAAATAGAAAAAAGGTTCCCCCCCCTTCTGTGTTGCCTAGAACTGGAGGATTGATTTTGTAGCGGCCCCTCGGGTTTGAAAGAATACAAGATGGGATGGTCTCAACGGGTGTTTTATTTTCTCTTCACACACAGATGAAGCTTCTTATTGACACCGTGAAAACTGTATGAAACAATAAAATACGATAATTAGAATAAATATTACAAATCATTTCACAGTTTCACAACCAATAAAACATGTGCATTTCAATCACTTTAACTTCCTTTCAAGAATAAAAAGGCTGCAGTGATTCAATCAATTCATTTAACTCATTCAACTTATTCAATTCAACAATAAAAGTTAAATCATAATGCAATGTTCAATACATCAATTACAGTACATCATTTAAGTAACAAACAAACACCAAAGCAAACTATCATAACCCAAAACCAAATACAAATAATAAACTCCAAAGTAAATCAAAAGAACCCCAAACCAAACAAACAAACTTCCTGTACCTCACTCCGCTAACCGGGGGGTGCTAGGTCAGTACATAAAGCCACCTTGGAACTCCTGGTTCATCAGACAATCAGGCACAGCATTGCAACTGCAGACACTGGGGATAATAAGCCATTTCAATTAAACCAAGCTTCAACATTACTTCAAACCATATTCAACATACTTCAATAACATGAGGAAATGTCAATAGGCCTACAAACAAACATGATACCTTGCAGTGTTGCTTCCAAGCACATGCTGTTGCCTCTCCACCTGTCTCACTCTAGCTCTGTCTGCAGTCAGTCTGAGTGAATCTGAGTGAATCTAGCAAGTCTCAGCTATATAGTCAGGTAACAGGAAGTACCAAAATAAAACAGGAAATGCCCAATAAAGTAACAGGAAGTGTAAATATAAACGTAAAGTTTCACAATAAAGCAAACAAAATAATCAAAGAAAATAGCCAAAGAAATCCAAACAACTTCAAATTAAAGCAGTAATTGAAGTTAAAATGACCAAGTGTCCCAGCACTTACACTCCCACCAATCATGTTATAATCAAACATAACATGATTCACAGAATATTTTATAAGGTCAAAAAGGTTAGAGGAAAAAACATGCTTTAAATTTCTTCTTGCTCAAGTCAATTAGGGTACCTCTCCAGTGGCAACCAATAGGCCTATTTCTCCGGAAGCAACACTCCCTTTGGTTGGAGTTTTCTGGTTTCTTTACAACAGGTTTAGGATCTTGAACATCTGGTTTATGGGCTGGACCTGAGGGTTTGTTGCACATGGACTGTTTTGGTTCTTCCTGTGATGGAGGCGGACCGGGGCCTGTGGCTTCAAAGGGGATTGGAGGGACTGTGGAGATGCTCTTCGTCTTAACCAGTGGGAAGGCAGGACTGGGGGTTGAATGGTTCTCTTCATCAATGGTCCCTGATCTCCACGGAAATCGCTCTTTGGGTGGTTCAGCTTCCCTTTTCACTGATTTCTTCTTTTTCTTCTGCTCCAGTTCATGTTTAGCTAAGAGAGCAGGTCTACTCACGAAACCGCTGCTCAAATTCAATTTCTCAGAGGTTCCCAAGTCGCACTCTGGCTCCTTCGACTCCTGCAAGCTGTCCGTTACCTTTACTTTCTCGGTTGTACTCCGTTCTTTTTCCTGACTGAGGTCGTCTGTGGAAATGGACTCCTTTACCATTTCTCCCACCATCTGATCTGTAGGGGGAGGGGAAGTGGACTCCTTTACCACTTCACCCACCAATGCCATTTCTCCCACCATCTGCTGATCTGTAGAACCATGTGAAGAAGTGGACTCCTTTGCCCTTTCTTCCATTGTCTCCTGACCTGTGGGACCATATGTGGAAGTGGACTCCTTTTCCATTTCTCCCACCATCTCCTGTTCTCCCACAGGTTTCTTGTCTCCTTCCTCAGTGTCATGCCTTCTCTCAACCTTGGTTTCCAGGTTTTTATCCACCCGGTCACAATACTCTGTGGTGATTGTAATACAGGCGTCCATTTTGTTAACAATGTCTTTAGTTGCAGTGCAGTTGCATTTAATGTATTCATAATGTTCAATTATTGCATTACATCTGGTTTGAATACCACGTTTCATCTCGTAAAGATACTCTTCTGAACAAGGTGTCCTTAGAGCTGTTCTAACTATTCTTGCTGTCTGCATCCAGGAGGTATAGGCCTCGTTGAATGCCCTTCCAGAACTCAGCTGCTGCATATTGACTGCCATCTCAT
Organism: Nannobrachium achirus; assembly: GCF_963921795.1. Taxonomy (NCBI): domain Eukaryota; kingdom Metazoa; phylum Chordata; class Actinopteri; order Myctophiformes; family Myctophidae; genus Nannobrachium; species Nannobrachium achirus. The sequence goes on along the minus strand of NC_137817.1, from coordinate 54,865,420 downwards.
ATGGGGTTGACATTTGTTTGGGGTTTTGCTGTTTGATCACTTAACACTCTTTGGGGTACATTTAGTCTGGGTTTTTACCATTTTACTTAACCATTAGCGAAGCCCCACAGACATACCACTTTAACCCCCAAAGGATAATATCAAAACAAAACTAACCAATACTTCGCAACAGAATACAAAAGTCCCCTTTAATCAATGCAGCTTGAGTAGCTCTGAATTTGAACTTGAATACGTGTGCAACATGACCTTAACTTCCTTCACATACAAAAACAAATTTCTTGCTCCATTGTTTCTCCTTTTTAGTTTTGTTAATTTTTCCCTTTTTATTTATTTATTTATTTTATATTTTTCAATGTAGCCTACTGTCCTTTAAGCAACCTACAATCCAAACAGATAGAGGCTACCTGGCATGAGTCCTCTCAATATGTAGGTTGCAATGGTGGTGCGTGACAAACTTGGGTGGGATGATGATGATGAAGCACAAGGTGGCTGTAGATTTGTGTCGACGTTGAGTTGTAACTGCGATGAGTTTTCACTGTAGCGGCCCCTCGGGTTTGAAAGAATACAAGATGGGATGGTCTCAACGGGTGTTTTATTTTCTCTTCACACACAGATGAAGCTTCTTATTGACACCGTGAAAACTGTATGAAACAATAAAATACGATAATTAGAATAAATATTACAAATCATTTCACAGTTTCACAACCAATAAAACATGTGCATTTCAATCACTTTAACTTCCTTTCAAGAATAAAAAGGCTGCAGTGATTCAATCAATTCATTTAACTCATTCAACTTATTCAATTCAACAATAAAAGTTAAATCATAATGCAATGTTCAATACATCAATTACAGTACATCATTTAAGTAACAAACAAACACCAAAGCAAACTATCATAACCCAAAACCAAATACAAATAATAAACTCCAAAGTAAATCAAAAGAACCCCAAACCAAACAAACAAACTTCCTGTACCTCACTCCGCTAACCGGGGGGTGCTAGGTCAGTACATAAAGCCACCTTGGAACTCCTGGTTCATCAGACAATCAGGCACAGCATTGCAACTGCAGACACTGGGGATAATAAGCCATTTCAATTAAACCAAGCTTCAACATTACTTCAAACCATATTCAACATACTTCAATAACATGAGGAAATGTCAATAGGCCTACAAACAAACATGATACCTTGCAGTGTTGCTTCCAAGCACATGCTGTTGCCTCTCCACCTGTCTCACTCTAGCTCTGTCTGCAGTCAGTCTGAGTGAATCTGAGTGAATCTAGCAAGTCTCAGCTATATAGTCAGGTAACAGGAAGTACCAAAATAAAACAGGAAATGCCCAATAAAGTAACAGGAAGTGTAAATATAAACGTAAAGTTTCACAATAAAGCAAACAAAATAATCAAAGAAAATAGCCAAAGAAATCCAAACAACTTCAAATTAAAGCAGTAATTGAAGTTAAAATGACCAAGTGTCCCAGCACTTACAGGGGAAGACCACCCATTTTCAATATTGAACTATGTCATTAATATAACTTAGAGGAGTTTGTGGAAATAGAAAAAAGGTTCCCCCCCCTTCTGTGTTGCCTAGAACTGGAGGATTGATTTTGGGGTTTGTATTGTAAAGTACAATGGTGTGAGTAAAGTTGTACTTTACCCCAAAATCAATCCTCCAGTTCTAGGCAACACAGAAGGGGGGGAACTTTTTTTCTATTTCCACACAACTCCTCTAAGGTATATTAATGACATAGTTCAATATTGAAAATGGGTGGTCTTCCCCTTTAAGCTCACACAAGCAACATGTTGTGCGCTTCACATGCAACAGGATTCACATGCAAACTGTCCAATCGTTGACAGTTACTTTTCTGTGACGGTTAGGCAGTCCATTCTGAGTCGAGTACTACGAGAAAAACAGATCTGCGTCAAAACAAAAGGGCATTTCTTCATCCTATACACAATGGCCCAGTGGTTTCCAGGTAAGAAAGCGTTTGACTTGATAAACAGAAAATGTGTTTCCTGGCAGACAAAACAAAACAATGCACCAGTGTGGTGACTGGTGGGACAGATAGGGTACGTTCAGATATCTGGCTCGCAAGGCGGCTTAACGCCCCTGCCTATAGCAGCATTACTCCCTGGGGATCGACTGAGCATTGGTTTCGACCTCCCGTTGGTCCGACCAGGTTAACATTCACCAGGTTAGCATTGACCAGCGTCCGCAGGTTAGCATTTCACTAGGTTGGCATTCACCAGTGTCGGCAGGTTAGCATTTCACCAGGTTAGCATTCACCAGCGTTAGTTTTACTGAGGTTAGGGTTAAGGTTAAGACATGGCACCTTACTCCCTTACCTTTCAACTACCACACTTGAGCAGCTAATATGAGTGTCAACAAAGTGACGTTCTGCCTGCGTTTAGGTCTGTCCCATTGGTTAGTGAGTGTCTCTCCCGGGTGAGAGTACAGCGGTGCTGAACCATGAACCTGTATTCAACCCGTCAGCTCGTGACCCCGCAACGCAACGGCATAACGCATCTTCGTTCAGAGACCTAACGCCTCTTCCGGGTTATTCTCTTAACATGGGAGTGAATGGGGGTCGATGGATCTGCCTCTGACTGTCTGAACGCGCCCTCACCTGCATCAGCGGAGCAGCAGGGAACAGGAAGAGGTAGACGTTGAGGCCCAGGACCGCCAGCGTCACGGGGGGGATGTTGTCCACGCCCACCTGGAACACCTGGGAGGCCAGGAGCAGCAGGCCCAGGTGGGAGCCCCTCTGTCGGCCCCTCATAGTGACAGCAACCTGACAACATTCATCACACAGTTGTGGGGTTTTATATATATGGTCAAGAAGGTCAAAGATGCATTTCTGTGTGGAGTTTGCATGTTCTCCCCGTGTCTCCTAGGGTGGATGCCCTCACAAAAACATGCAGTAATCCTGGTCTCTATAATGCCTCCCCCTGGCCAGCCGGGGTGAATATTGAATGGACTGAAATGTTAAGCAAGAAAATATATGGTGTTATATGTGATGACATGTATGGTGGCGGTGTGTCTAAAAAATATTTGGAGTAAAAGCTTATCAGAAAAAAAGAGAGACGTCATGTGGCTGGTGTCTGTAAGAAGGCTGGCCGTTAGAGCAGTGGTTAAGTGGAGCTGTTTTGTAACTACTGTTAAATGCCCATTTGTGAGCTGTAATGAGGATGAAACAATAGAACACCTGCTGGTCGATTGTCCCAGGTCACAGTTTGTGTGGGGGAGAATGGCCCGTATTGGTTTTACTGTAAAGTTGACATGCACTGAGCTGAAGAGACAAAGAACTCTGGACTCTGACTCTGAACTCTTGCCCCTATATTTATTATATTTCTATTTTTTCTATTATATTTTGTGTATCTAAAGACTTGGATTTGATATTGAAAAAAGGGGGTTTTTTAAAACGGAAAGTAATTACCTTACATATGTTCTGTTTATTATAACGTACTTAAATGTCTTTAAATTGTATGTATGAATGAAAATGCTGAAATGATTGTAAACTGCCAATTTTCAATAAAGTTTATTTAAAAATAAATAAATAAAAAGCCAGCCGGGGTGCCTGATGGAGGGGAAAGGAACTGGTTGGAGTAACATGTTCCCAAATGGACCATTAAAGATATTTAACTAATGAGTGTAAAGGAGTAAATGACTGTTAAGTCTACTCAATTAGAGAATGTAGAACTTAAGAATTGTTAATTTGATCAATGTTTTGCCTGTTATCTCTCCTATGGCACCAGCATCAATACAGCATAGATAGAAATGTGGAGTTTTGGGTCTGAGAGTCTAATCTCTCAATTGGTGGTGTTATAGAGTGTTTGTTGTTCAGTAACACATCTCTCCAGTAAACAGAAAATATACGTTTTGAGATGGAGATACAAATTTCACCCAACGACGAGACAGAACTCACACAGCAAGTATAAACAAGTGGAATTCACCGTTTGTCAGCCTTCTGATTGGTCCCTGAGACTCCCTGACTGGCCAACCAGAAAAAAACATTCACTTTTTGCTACTGGGGGTGGAGTTATGCAGTGGGAGAAAGTCGCTTCAGTCTTTCACCGCGGTGCGGTGATGTGGAGCACGGCCGGGTTGCAGTACGGCGCTGCGCGTTCATATCGATTTCGATAATTATAACGAATAAGCTTCAAAGAACTAGTTCACATGAACGACAATGATGTAACTAAGATATTCGATTGGGTAATATATTTTAAATGGGCAGAATGCCCCCCCCCCCCCCCCCCCCCATCCACTTCCATTATAAAAACAATCTGCCCTGGCTTTTTCGTCCCACCTAGTAACAAGAGCAAAATGGGGCGTGATTTGACAAAGAGTGGATTGTAACTTAAGTGATGAAGCAAAAACAAAACCGAGCAGCCACAATTAGAATTGGAACACCATTGAAACAGATACATACTGTACTGTATCTGTTGTCACTCCTGATTTGATGAAACGTGACCTTTTACTAAAGAGCTGGAGATGGGGATAGAGACCCTTAATTGTTTCTGTACACTTCATGGCAATGATTACCGGTAGTTAAGTTATTAAAAACTCATATAGGCAGATTAAAATGACCAATTTTGCTATCTTCTTCACCCCAATATCTGAGTCATAAAAAGAGCAGCTACAGGTATATCTGCAATGTACTGGTGTCTGTAAAAGTCTAAGCTTGTGCCACGTAATGTACCTTTTTTTGCAAACTGTTAATAAAGTATTCAATTGATTGATTGATTGATTGATTGATTGATTGAAGAATGTAAAAGAAGTTTGCATAGGAAAAGGCACAGTTTCATGACAGTACAGTTCACTGGTACAAGGTCAACTAAAAGGAGATCCAACCTATGGATCCAACTAGTAAGCTTCACGGCTTATTTACACACTCACAGAAACCACGTTATGTAGCTCACAACACTGAAAGACAGACGGATAGATAGATACATAGTACTTTGCAATGGGGAATTGTCAGTAATAAAAGGAGAAAAGAAAAAAGCAATTCGTTTAGATAGATAAATCTAGATGTTACAACAACATCGCCACAAACCAACAACCTTTAGGAGCTGAGCAAATAAACATGATTAGACTTACTTTGACAGCTTGGTTTTATCTGGATGGAATGGACGCTTCACTTTGTGCTCTAACTGTTGTCTGTACTTATAAACATTGGGTTGCTCTTCTAACTAAAACGTGAGTGAACGGCTCTCTGCAGAACTGCAGACATATGAAACATTCACAGCAGCAAAAACAAGGTTGTTTTTGTATCTTCCTCAGTTCCACGTCAGATGAGTTTAGACTGTTTCTGGACATTTCATCATGAAGAGAACAACTTACTGTGATGTGTTTGTGTGTGTGTGGAGGGAACACATGTCACGTGGTAATAACAAAGTGACGTGGCTTGCTGGGCATGCGCAGTATGAGACGATGGTGTATCTATTCTGCATCTAGCTTAAGGCATAAAAAATAGACTGTCTCAGATTATTATTTTTTTTTATCTTAACATCCATCCACTTCCACTTGAATGGAAAAATATGTGTTTATCTGTTTATCTGGCCCAGTGGGAATGGGCCTTTAGAGTGAACATTTTTAACTCAAACTTTGCTTCTGGGGGTCCCTGGAACAACATATTTTGAGATGGGGGTCCGCAGCCAAATTTTTTCCAGGTGTTTGCCCCAGGTGGGCGTGGTTATATGCCTATAACCCAGGGGTTCAGCAACCTTGCTCCCTTTTTCACATGAAGTGGCAAGTTTTCATTTTCTAACATAAAATGTAATAATGACAGCTAGGTCACCACATCAATAGTAATAGCCTATGTCCAACGTTTTTGATATGGCAATACATAACAAACTTTATTTTTCTTCTTAATCTAGAATGTAATTTTTATGTAGATGTGAGATGTGAGTCTAATGTAACTAAACTGTTTTTTTTTTTTATATTTCAATTTAAAAGAACACTACACTACAATGACCAGGAGGTGTCGCCACACACCACACTTCACAGTGAGGCGCTGGCATTGAGCTGTATTGGCCTATGAATGATATGAATGGGTTTATGGCTCCTGTGAGAGAACGCCACTCACAATGCAAACTGTTATTATTATTATTATCTCACACTATAGACACATTGAGCTGTTATTGAGCTCCACATTTTAATGACAGTAAATCACTTCATTTAGGCCTAATGTGCTACTTTAACTGAGTGCTACTTAAAGTGTGTCCTTTCTTGGGATACAAGCTAGGAATAATAGCTAAAACGTAGCTGCAATAACAGAAGCCTTTCAAACAGTTTTGAAAAGAGAGATATAAGCAAAATATAACAATGTTCCAAAATAGGAGTAAGGAGAGAAACACATTTTAGTTTAGTTACAAAACACCTCGCTATTCCCTTCAAAAATAGCCTACACGTGAGTTGTGTTTTTCTTCTTTTTTTTTTCTTTTTCCATTTACAAACGTGGTTGTGTGATTGCTTAATAGGCCTACGATGTTTACAAGGTGAAAGAATGAAAACACAGACCCCCCCACCCACTCCCACCCACTACTACACAAGTATAATCCTGAGTGTTAAAGTCACACTCCGGGATTTATTATTTTAAACAAGCCCAAAAGTTCACCGCTCCACAATATGAGCTTGGGGCAGTAGGCCTACGTAGGCTACTTTTTAACAGTAGCCAACCCGTGGTTCTCAGCCCCTAGGGTCGGGACCCCAATGATTTTGTGGGTCCCCCAAAATGACAGTGGTGGCAATAAGGACTTTTAAGACCTTGATAATTCCTCAAAAAGTAAGAAAGAAAATAAAAATATTAGGGACTGAAATGACCTGAAAACGTTTACTAGGCAATAAGTTACCAAAAAGTGGAGCAAATTACCTCAGAACCCTAGCTTGCCCAGTGGTTCTCAAACTTTTAAGTTTGACTCGATCTATTCCATTGTGAAAATAGCCGATCTACATGCTCTGCTATTTTCACAATTTCTGCCTCAAATATTTGACAATTTGACCAATGTTTGACCACAGGTACTAAAGAAGGCATTTAAATTCCTTAAATTGACACTTTAGAAATGTGCAGATACCTAGCCTATATACACTTATACTGTATGTCGGTCTGTTTACTGTTGAGTGAGAAACAATGTTGTTTAATAACATTTAGCTAAACAGCTGGGGAGGCAGCTGCCATACCTTGGCTACAGGGGGACATAATAAAATGTACTTTTCATTGTGCCTGTTGCTAAGGTATGGCAACATGACTGGTGTCACACCAGTCATGTTGCCATACCTTTTCTGAACTGCACGCCACTGGGAGGGGACCCTCCAAAATAATGTGGGGACACCTCTGGGCAGGGTTGTCAACATTGGACTGTCAGAATCCAGGAGATTTATTTTTTGGGGGGTGCGCGGAACTCCCCAACCAGGGTCTGGGGGGTGCTCTCCCCAAAACGTATTAATAGATATATTTTCCTGTGTTCTGTTGAATTTTGTGCATGTTTGATACATTTATCAGGATTACTTTACTAGCATGGGTACAATTTCAGCCTAAAATGCCAAATGTTGGTGTACAGATTTGATGACTGCAGCAAAGTAAGACATCTTTAATAATGATGTCTCATCTGTAAGTCATTACTTAAGTGAATATCTGTATGATCTTGCATGCATTGCCCCCACCCCTAAAGCGGGGGGTCTGGGGGTCCTCCCCCAGAAAATCTTTAACATAGTAGATTTAATCTCCTGTGTTGTGGTGAATTTTGTGCATGTTTGATACTTTTATCAGGCTTGCTTTACTAGCATGGGTACAATTTCAGCCTAAAATGCCAAATGTAGGTGTACAGATTTGATGACTGAAGCAAGGGACATCTTTAATAATGACTTCTCATCTTTAAGTCATTACTTAAGTGAATATCTGTATGATCTTTCTTGCATGCATTGCCCCCACCCCTAAAGCGGGGGGTCTGGGGGTCCTCCCCCAGAAAAAAAATTAACATAGTAGATGTCATTTACTGTGTTCTGGTGCATTTTGGGAGTTTGATACAAAATCCAGGAGAAATCCAGGAGATTTGCCAATCCAGGAGCATGCCAGGAGATGGGGTCAAAATCCAGGAGACTCCTGGGAAATCCAGGAGAGTTGACAAGCCTGCCTCTGGGAGTCTGGGGGTCCCGACTCCCTCCCGACCCACAGGTTGAGAACCACTGCTCTCTAGCTAGAATACAATAATATAATACAAATTGGATAAAATAAAAATAAGTTTACGGACGGCAGCTTTAACGTGTACAGCAGCTCTGCAGTGACAGTGCGCTGCCTGCGCGTGTAGACGGGCTGTCATTGGAGGCTGCGAGGCGCCAGTCAAGGCGTGTGGGTGGCGGCCTAGTATCAGCTGACAGAGGAGATGATAGTTCCAGTAAAACTCTCACACACAAGCAGGATCACAGTCAACAGGCGGGCAGCAGCACAGACACGCTGCTCACACGAAGCACCAACACAACCAGGATCACAGACAGACAGTCAACAGGCGGCAAGCAAGCAAGCAGCAGCAGCGCACTGCAGAGTAGACGGAATGTTGTTATGATGATCAGGAGGAGCGCCGACAGGACTGGAAAACCAAGTGGATCAACTTAGCTAGACTTTTCTTTTCTTTTTTTTTCTAAAGGGCTTTTCTTTCATTTAAAAAATATTTATTTGTATTGAGATTATTAACTATAAAGAAGAAAAGAAGAAAGCGGCTTGGAATGTGACTCCCAATGTAGCCCTGGACTGGAGGGAGTTTTTTTTCCTTCTTCTTTTTGTATTGAGAGATTTCCTGTTCATAAGGTGTTTATAACTATTCTCCACAACTTTTTTTTATATATATATATGATAGTTTAACGCCTTATTTCCCCCAGCCCCGACCCGTCCTGTCCCCCCCTAAAAGCTCGCTATTCCCCTCAGCCATGGCGGACCACCAGCAACAACAACAACACCACCAGCACCACCAGCAACAACAACCGCACAATCTAGTGGAGATCGACCCGGACTTCGAGCCCCTGTCGCGGCCCCGATCGTGCACTTGGCCCCTGCCGCGGCCGGAGTTCATCAACCCGGCGGGGGGACCCGGCTGCGGCGCGGCGGGCGGCGGCGGAGACTCCTCCAACGCGCCGTCGCCGGTGCCCTGCTCCGTCAAGCAGGAGCCCGACAACAGCTTCATCAGCTGCAGCCTCAGTCTGCTGGAGGAGACCGACGACTTCTCCGGATCATCGGAGCACAAAGCCTCGGTCCTCCTGCAGCAGCACCAGTGCAGCTGCAATGACTTCCAGTGTCAGGAGACGTGCGTCCATCACCAACAGCAATCACAACATCATCAGCATCAGCAACAACAACTCCCTCATCAGCAGCAGCAACAGGTGCAGTGGTGTGGTGTGGGAAAAAGTGCTCGAATGTTTGGGTGAGGGGTCTTCAACGTTTCCAGGCCAAGGAGGACCGCTTAGCTGAGAGAGAGATAAAGCAGGGACCCCCACTTGTGTCGCGGATTAAACATTTTCATCGATTTCTGAGACAGCTTAGACTTGTTTGACAGCAATATCATCAGTGTAGGTTGTTGGTTTAATGTGTATTTTTTACGACTTTAACCATCAAGTCTGCTTTTATTTTCACTCTACACCAAACCTCTTTGCCAAGAATAGCAGATCTACAAGCTCACAACGCCTCGCGCCGCGAGGCGTTGAGAGCTTGTAGATCGGCAATGTTCCACACCGAATAGGGATACTGGGGTTCAAGTGGTTAGTGTAGAAAACATTAAGTTCTTATCACACAAAGATTTGGAGGACCCCCTGTAGTAACTCTGAGGACCCCCTGTTGAAGACCCCTGACTTAAATGGGAGAACCACCCATTTTCAACATTGAACTGTGTCATTAATATACCCAGCTTTGAGTTGTTATGTGGAAATAAGAAAAAGTCCCCCCACTGTGTTCTGTGTTGCCTAGAACTGGAGGATTGATTGTGGGGTTTGGCTGGCAAAGTACACCGTTCTGACATCATCACAGTGTACTTTGCAAGCCAAACTCCAAAATCGGAGTAGGCTATTTCTGTATTTCCTACAATTATGTAGAAAATACACGTAGAAGTCAGGAATTCAAAATGTATACCTGAGCAAAACAAAAACAAAAAAAGAGTAGGCCTATTGGTGAAAAATATAGCCTACTTAAAGCACCAAAATGTGCAAAATGTTGAAAATAGCAGATCTGCAAGCTCACAACTCGAGATTGCGTCTGTTCAGATAGCCTAGTGGTTAATAGCTAAAGTGGTTAATATATGTCTTATTATATAATATATTATTATATTATAATTTATATCCGCAAAGTAACTAGTAACTAAACTTTTCAAATAATTGTAGTGGAGTAAAAGTACAATATTTGGATCCGAGATGTAGTGGAGTAGAAGTAAAAGTATTTGGAAGTACTCAAGTAAATTTACTTCATTACTTTACACCACCCAACAGGTGTCTCTCCTGTCCTCGCCGGTCGGAGCATCGTCGTCAGCAGCATCATCAGCATCCTCAGCATCACCGTCGTCGTCGTCCACGTCGTCCTCGGCCGCCGCGGCCGCTGCGGCCGCCGCCGCACAGAGGAAGAGCAGCTCCAGCCGCCGCAACGCCTGGGGGAATATGTCCTACGCAGACCTCATCACCAAGGCCATCGAGAGCTCCCCGGAGACCCGGCTCACGCTGTCGCAGATCTACGACTGGATGGTGAAGAGCGTGCCTTACTTCAAGGACAAGGGGGACAGCAACAGCTCTGCCGGCTGGAAGGTAAGGCTTGTTTGGGTTTGTTTTGGGATTGGATGGCCTGGTCTGGTCTGGTCTGCTCTGCTCTGGTGGTATACCACCATGCACTACAGGGCTTGACACTTAAGGCTTGTTCTGTTGTCTGGGACAAGTAATAAGTTCATTCAAAATGTACTTGTCCGTTGGACAAGTGGCTCTTGGTTTCACTTTTTCTGACTGGTCAGCTTTATGCTGTGTGCAGACCGTGGACTATGGACAGCCAATACTATGGAGTGGAGGGTGGAGGGAGCAAGGGGTGTCGTTAGCAGTCCTTTTGTTATTCATTCTATTTCCATGTCTGACTAGTCCTATGCATGCATTTTAAGAAGGAAATGTCAAATTTTCATCTTGGACAATTGAATGGGAAATGTACTTGTCCAAAGGGACAAGTGCCTGTCAAGCCCTGCACTCTCTCTCTCTCCATCTATCTACTCCCAATGCAGCTGTATCTGAGATTCAGTCACTCGAGTTTGTGTGTGTATACGTGCGTGCGTGTGTGTGCGTGCGTGCGTGCGTGCGTGCGTGCGTGTGTGCATGTGATGCATATACGTACATTGTGCATTAGGCTGCTATGTGTCATAATTCTTATTCCAGACAGCAAACAGTAACCCATTGACAGTGAGCCATTGATTTAGTCCAGTAGTTCTCAAACCATATTATTTCATTTCAAGGCCCTCTCCATAACTATGAGAGTGTACACATTTGTACACTCTGTCTCAGAGTTACACAGACCCGTAACGTTTCCTCTAGAATTCCGCGGGTCCATTTGGTTCCATGTTTTGTGCACACTCTCAGAGTTACAGTCCTGTTTATGGGTCTCTTTAGAACCCGCCACAAGGGAACCCTGAGGGTCCCCTGAAAGCAAAAAGAAGGAGAACCTGTTTTAGTCATAGATAGAGCAGTGGTTCTCAACCTTTTCAGACCGCGACCCCCAAAATAATCATATTTTAACTTTGGACCCCTCCACCCTGACGAGCACTAAGAGCTGAGGCATTACATTTTCTATAACACGGTTCTATTTCGAAAATGGCCTATTTTCTGCCTCTAATAGTTGACAATTTGGCCAATGTTTAATTTGTCATTTTAGAGGTGTTAAAAAGTCCTTAAATTGTCACTTAAGAAATGTGCAGATACCCCCTATACACTTAAACTTTACGATGGTGTGTTTGAGAAAACAATGTTGCACATTTGGCTACTCATCTGGGGACCCCCCCCCAAAAAATAATTTGGGGACCCACTGAGATAGACACTTCATTCCATTTTCTTTTGGACCAGTGTGGTCGTCGGTCAGCTCAGGAGGGCTGTGTATGCATGGGAGAAGAGGAGAGATAATAAGTGACTGGTTGCTCTGGTTGCTTCTTGGTTGGTTGGCTGGCTGTATGGGGAGAGCTGCATTCGAGGTCATGTGAAACGGCGTCTCTCTCTCTCTCTCTCTCTCCTCATTGTCATCATCCCTCCAGTTTATGGTAATTCAGTAAACCGGGCAATTGCTACCATGACCTTAGACAGTCATCTGACTCTTCCTCCCGAGTTATGTGTTTGATATGTAAGTCTGCTGACTCAACAGGGATTCTTTTCTCTCCCTCTCTCTCTCTCTCTCTCTCTCTCTCTCTCTCTGTCTCTCTCAGTGGCGTCAATTGGGTATGGCAGGGGTATGCAGCTGCCATACCCTGGGTCCAGGGGGGAAAATAAAAGTTACCTTTAAATATGAATCCATGAATGTCTCTTTTTCTATCTGTGCTGGTTATTATGTTGTTAAATTACAGTAAAATAACTACAAATGCAACATTTTACAAAATGGTCACTTTAACAAGGTGTTAAAGTGTATAGTTCTATAGTTCTATTCTCCACACTTGTATTCTTCCCATCTTGACAAAATGGTATATTCCCAGGTTCCGCAGGTCAGCTGCACAGGTGCAATTCATTATTGTTAATTGTAGCACATTTACTAACATGCCAAGTTTAGCTGCACTTGAACAACCATTCCAGCCCAAAGAAACCGTAGAAACCTGTGTCTCTACGACATTGTGAGAGACAGACATTGTGAAAATAGCCGATCTACTGCGAGGCGTTGTGAGCATGTAGATCTGCTATTTTCACAATAGAACCGTGTTAAACAAAATGTAATCTGCGAGGCGTTGTGAGCATGTAGATCGGCTATTTTCACAATAGAACCGTGTTATACGAAATGTAATGCCTCTTTTCCACGAGGACTCCTATCTTTGCCATACCCTAGCCTTTTGCTGAACTGACGCCACTGCTCTCTCTGTCTCTCTCTCTCTGCCTCGCTGCATTCTTCTCCCTGCTAAAGTGTTGTCCTGTGCAGAAGAGCTGTGATTTTGCAAACTGTATAGCCATGATAATAATAATCCCGCACTCCTAAAAAATGTTTCCCAACCAGTGATGTAAAGTAACTAAGTACATTTACTTTTGAGGTATTTGTATAGCCAATTTCCAATACCTTTACTTCTACTCCACTACATCTTGGATTCAAATATTGTACTTTTACTCCTCCTACATTTATTTGAACACTTCAGTTACTAGTTACTTTGCAGGTGTTAAATTATAATATTATAAAACACACAGTGTTGTGAGCTTGTAGATCTGCTATTTTCAAAAATGTACTACATTTACTTTTGGTATTTTAAGTACATTTTGATGCCAACGCTTTCATACTTTTACTCAAGTACATTTTGAATTCTGGACATTTACTTGTAACGGAGCACATCTACAGTGCAGTATTGATACTTTTAATTTAAGTACAAAATTTGAGTACTTTTTCCACCCCTGTTCCCAACAACAATCCCAACTGTTTTTTTCCCCCCCTTCCTTCTCCATAGCAAATTGTAGTTGGCGTGCATTACGAAACCGTTTTGGATACCAAAGAGAGGTTCTTATGTCACGGACAGAGACATTACACAAGAGGTCCGGGGCTTAAAATAACTGAGGTTGTGTGTGCGCTGTGGTGTTGGTGTTGGTGTGAACACTGGGAGAAAGACTTGAACCTCACGGTTGAGACATGATGCTTCACTTATGCCTGGCTTACAAAAAAGGAAAAAAAGAAATCGTCAAATGCCGGCTCACTCTCTTGCCACAGCAAATCATTGTTGAGAGTTTTAACACTTAGGAAGGGCTTTTTTCCCCCTCCTGCTCCCTTTTTGAGCGGTGCAAACCGCTCCTATAAGTGGCTGTGCGTGTGTCTGTAGCCTTAACTTTTTCCTCAGCGTTTTGCCATAGTAAAATGTGTGTACGTAGCATCATGTTTGTCTAGTGATGTCATATGTCGTATGTCTGTAGCCTTTTTCCTCAGCGTTTTGCCATAGCAAAACGTGTGTGTGTAGCATAGCCTGTACATCCTAGACTTAAATCCTAGTCTGAAGATGTTATGCAAGCACGACCACCGCTCACTTCACATTGGGTGTGATTTTTTTAAAGCAGTGGTTCTCAAAGTGGGATCCGGTGACCCCCAGGGGTCCCCTGCAAAAAGTGGTTGATATGGTATAAGAATCACTTTAATCCCCATGTTTGATCTACATTAAGCTCACACACATCAGGACATGTTGTGAGCTTGTAGATCTGCTGTTGTAAATAAACAAGGAATATTATCTTTGGAACATTTAAACAACACAAATCTTGTATATGTACAACATATTTTCAGGTGGGATGTCTGTAGCCTAGCACAGCTAGACAATCCACCTATGTTAAGACAAGGTGGGGATATACTGCAGTTAGTTAGCTGCATTGGTATGGTATATAGTCTGGCCAAGCCAGGCTAGGATGTATGTGGCCAAAAACATAGAAATGTGGCATTCCTTGACATGAAAAGGTTTTTTTGAGAAACACTGCTTTAAAAAGGACACATCCTGGGAATTTGGGAGACTGCGCACCGCCATTGTTTTCGTCCAGGGACGTGCTGGCCATTGGGAAAAGCGGGACAACTCCCGCAAAGCAAAGCCCTGCTTCATCATCATCATTTATGCCTTGCTTTTAACCTTGTAGCACTTTGAGATTCTTTGAATGTAAAGTGCGTTATAAATAAAATGCATTATTATTATTATTATTATCATACAAGGCCGTTGCACAAAAGTAGTGAAAACAGCCGATCTACAAGCACGCCTCGCGGTGTGAGGCGTTGTGTCCTTGTAGATTGCTGTTTTCACTAGTTTAAATAATTTTTAAAATGATAAATACAAAACAAACGGTTTTGGACATACAAGGTTTCCAGACTTTCCACCCAACAACGACGAAAAAAAAATAAAAAAAATAAATGAGGGCCTCTCCAACTCTTTTTCCCGGGCTGAATCAGGGGCCCAGCATGTCCCTGTTTTCGTCCTTCATTGTGACAAACAGGCAGACAGTGCGAACGCTCAGAGATGACGGTGTTGACGAGGTGACAGACACCAGGAGACGAGGCTAGCGGTGGGATTTGAGCTGAGGCCAGCAGCAGCAAGGGATGGGACGATACGCGATGTCATCGTTTATCGCGATAAAAGACACTCACGATAATCGTATCGTGGAGATTCAATTTAGCGTGAAATCGTCCTCCGTCATGCACTGGGATCAATTCACCTTTTATTTGCTGAGCTGCATATCCGGTACCACTTAAACCCTCTATTGGTAAAAGGTACTTATAATATACATACTTGATACAGTCTTTTTTTCACTCTCTACCAAAAGAGTTACGCCCCAGGATAGGGGATGTTGGGGATATTTTGATTATCGCGATAATATTGCTTTGAAGTTGCACATGGCAGATATGACACATAACCTAAATATACAAAGAAATGACTGACATATTTGGCAACTTTATACTTAAAAAAAGAACATTGACAGTGGAAATAGCTGATCTACAAGCTCTCAACGCGTCGCGATGCGACGCGTTGTGAGCTTGTAGATCTGCTATTTCCACTGTTTTTGACTTTAAGAAAAATATGTGAACATTTTTCAACATGGAAACGATTATAACGATTAACGCGATTATGTCAAATAATTTCGATTAGACGATTATGTAATAATTGTGACAGCCCTACATAACATATGGTCCCATGCCAAGCAGCAGCAAGGATGTGTGTCTCTCGGCAGGTGACAACCTTTACCACGGCACAGGAGGGCATTATTGTCATTCCCTCTGAGCGTCCTGGTTTTGAGAGGTCGTCTCAGTTGCCTGTTAACCATTCAGAACGGGTACACATTATTGTGTATCATTATTTTATGCTTTAACTATTGAAAAATAGCAGATATACAAGCTCACAGCGCGGCACCGAGTGTCGCGCTGCGAGCTTGTAGATCTGCTATTTTTGAAGAATCGTGAGAATTAGAATTTTGACCCGATTCTATAAGTGTTCTTGAGAGACTACTATGTCAGTGGTTCTCAAACCTTTTCTTGTCAAGGACCCCCAAAATGATATGAATCTGTTTTCACTGGTTATAGCATTCAATAATTCTAGGCCTAAATGGGTTAAAGTAAATGCAAAGTTTTTGGAGGTGCTTTGTGAAGAGCAGGCGGACGAGACTAGATTAATCCTCTCTGAGTCATCCGCAATAACAATGTATTGACTTGGCTTTAGAAAAA